>NC_132883.1:44550769-44813269 GCF_030463535.1 Salminus brasiliensis | reverse complement strand
GGAACAGCGCGCTCTCCCCCCGCTCAGCGAAACCCCCACTGAGGAGCCTGTTCAGAGAACTCTGGTAATAGGAGACTCTATTGTTCGACACGTGAAGATAACTAGTCCTTTAGGGGCTCCAGCAGTGACCGTTAGCTGTTTACCGGGAGCCAGAGCGCCGGACATTAGCGGCAACCTTAAGCGGCTAGCAAACAGGAGATATTCGAGGATAGTGATTCATGTAGGGGCCAATGATATCCGTCTGCGGCAGTCAGAAATAACTAAGGATAATATTAAAGAGGTGGTTAAACTGGCCCAGACGATGTCCGATGCCGTAATTTGCTCTGGTCCCATCCCAATGAGGCGCGGCGCTGAGTCCTACAGCCGACTCACAGCGCTGAACCGCTGGATGTCCAAGTGGTGTTCCGAAAATCATGTGGGCTTCATAGATAATTGGTTAAAGTTTGAGGGCAAGCCTGGTTTTTTAGGTAGGGATGGTGTCCACCCCACGCGGGAGGGTGCTGCCTTACTGTCGTGCAGCATAGCGCATAGTCTGCTAGTTAGTCGCAGAGGAGTGAAAAAGGCTGCTGACAGTCCAGAGCCAGGACCAGGCCGCAGACAGACAGGCTAAACCGACCGTCTGAGAGCTGCTCTGAGGCTCTGAGGAGTCACCCAGGTTTCACCGTATTGAGACTGTGTCTGTGCCCCGAATTAAAGCCAAACAGAGAACATCTAGATCAGCTCGTTTTAATACTTTAATCAGTGTTAAAATCTCTCATTTCAACGATAACAGCAGCACCTCAGACCTAAAGCTCGGTCTACTTAACATTAGATCACTATCCTCAAAAGCAGTGATCGTAAATGAAATTATATGTGATCAGAAACTGGATGTTTTCTGCCTCACCGAAACCTGGATTAGACCTGATCAATATATAGCTCTAAATGAAGCCACCCCCGCAGGCTATAAATATGTACATAGCCCTAGATTATCAGGCAGAGGAGGTGGAGTATGTATAATCTACCAGAATACACTAGAGATTATTCAAAAACACTAACACCTTCACCTCTTTTGAGATTATCTACATTAATATATCAAATCCAGCCACAAATAAAAATGTTTTCTCACTGATTAATATTTATAGGCCTCCAGAGCCCTACTCTGAATTTTTAAAATAATTTAGTGATTTTGGTGCAGACTTGGCAGTGTGCAGAGACAAAGTTATAATAGTAGGAGATTTTAATATTCACTTTGAAAAAGCAGACGATCCATTAACAAAGGCGTTTGTATCAATTTTAGATTCTGTTGGCATTATACAAAACATAACTGGACCCACACATTACTGTAATCATACCCTAGATCTAGTCCTGACCCTGGGTGTTAGCATTGATCAGCTAAATATTCTACCTCAAAGCTCAGTAATATCAGATCATTATCTAATCTCCTTTGAGCTACATCTTAGGCAAAATGTTAATTCGTCTCCCCAACACTGTCTAAAACGCACAATAACACCAATGACAGCTATACAGTTTACTGAAAACCTCCCACCCCTATCGACCTTAGCTTACACTCTGTCAGACCAAACGGAGCAATTAATTATTAATTTAATAGTTATTATTATTAAATCGTTTGTTAATTTAACTCTGCTTATACCTGAGTAAAAATGACATGTATGAGAAATTCCAGTCTGGATTTAGACCCAATCACAGCACAGAGACAGCCCTAGTGAATATTACAAATGATCTCCTTCTTGCCTCTGATCAAGGCTACGTATCTTGATCTAGTCCTATTAGACCTTAGTGCAGCCTTTGATACAATAGATCATACTATACTACTAGAAAGATTAGAGAACATGGTTGGAATCACAGGGACAGCCCTATCATGGTTCCAATCATATCTAACGGGACGCTTCCAATTTGTAAAAATAAAAGATTTATCTTCAAACTATGCAGAAGTAAGATATGGAGTTCCTCAAGGCTCAATTTTAGGACCACTGTTATTTACATTATACATGTTACCACTGGGCTCAGTTATAAGCAGACATGGCGTTAATTTCCATTTCTATGCAGATGACACACAGCTCTATATATCAGCCAAACCTGATGATAAATTTAGATTACAGAAAATGGAGGACTGTGTAACGGATATAAAACTCTGGATGTCACATAACTTCCTTCTCCTCAACAGTGACAAAACCGAGGTTCTCCTTTTAGGTCCAAAAGACTCTAGAAATAAAGTATCAGACTTAGACTTGGCCGATGCTTCCATCATTCCTGGTTTAGCAGCTAAAAATCTTGGCGTCACATTCGACTCAGATTTATCATTTGAGCAACATATAGCTAATATTAGTAGAACAGCCTTTATGCAGCTTAGGAACATCTCCAAACTAAGAAACTCCTTATCACTACAAGATGCAGAAAAGCTAGTACATGCTTTTATTACCTCAAGGCTAGATTACTGTAATGCACTTTTGTCAGGTTGTTCCAGCAGGAACCTCAATAAACTTCAGCTGGTGTAAAATGCTGCAGCCAGGGTCCTTACTAAAACTAGAAAATTTGACCATATCAGTCCAGTTCTATCAGCACTTCATTGGCTCCCTGTTAAATTCCGTATCGAATACAAAATCCTTCTATTAACATATAAGGCCCTACATGGCCTCGCTCCTGAGTACCTGCAGGATCTTATTACATATTACAAACCATCAAGACTACTTAGATCTCAGGGTGCTGGCCTCTTACTCGTTCCCAAAATTCAGAAAACCTCAGCAGGGGGAAAAGCCTTTTCTTATAAAGCCCCCCAGCTCTGGAATAACCTTCCAGATAATGTTCGGGACTCAGACACCATCTCAATCCTTAAATCTAAGCTGAAAACTTATATGTTTAGTTTAGCTTTTGGTAATTAATGTTTCTTAGATAAGGGCAGCAGGTCCAGGGGTTCGCGGACCCAGGGAATTGTAGTACACTGAGATGCTGGAGCTGTCGTCTCGCTGCTTACACGCGATCACTCAGGTTTGTTGACGGTGGAGCAGATAGATGCTGGTGTTCTCAGGGTGCGCCCGTGTCCATGTTACCTTCTGGCTCTCTCCTTTTAATTATGCTGTGATAATCAGACCTGCCGGAGTCATCAGACATACCCAGATGCTGATTCTCAACATTCTCTGCACTCCATAAAATTCCTCTTAGAACGAACTTCGAGTAAATGGCCACTCGGCCCGACCTGCTGGAAGACTGCCCGCTGAGGTCCCCTCTACCTGCGTCAAACCAGCTGCCACCTACCAGTCCGGCCAGCGGGTCCCCCCCAACCCGCCACCACCCATGGCTCACCCGCCTGCCGCTGCTGCCTGTTTGGTGGCCGTGTTGAAACCTAGATGGACTTGTGTCTGTCTGACACTATTAATATCACCACTATTAACTTTCTGTTGTATCTGCTTTGGTAATTTTTATCATTAATGTTTAAAAAAGTCTGGCCAGAGGAGGATGGGTCCCCCTTGTGAGTCTTGGTTCCTCCCAAGGTTTCTTCCTCCAGCTCTGAGGGAGTTTTTCCTTGCCACTGTCGCCGTTGGCTTGCTCACGGGGGTCTTTGACCCTTCATGTTATTTCTTCTTTCTTCTCTGTCTCTGTTCTTTATTAAGTACTAATTATGTAAAGCTGCTTTGTGACGATAACAGTTGTAAAAAAGCTCTACAAATAAATTTGACTTGACTTGACTTGACTTGACTTGACACAAACACACTTTATACACACATTCATGCAGCAAAGAACAGAGACCAAATAGAAAGGTTTTCAAAACATTCTCCCACCAATCAAACATACCATTTATCAAAAGCAGTTTACACACTACAGTCCGTTTCATCAGACAGTTTAAAATGAAACTCCTTTAATTTACTTTTATTGAAAGATGTGTTACATTCTAGTTCGTTTATCTGTGTACAGTATTTGAATCACACAGCAGAAAAGGGGGGTGAGGGGGGATGAGTCTGTGTTTGTATTTTTAAGTATTTTTTCTGTTCTGTTTTGTGTAGATTTTGAAGAATAACTGATGAAATCATTTTCTCCACAGACGCTCCTCAAACCTCAGTCTACTCTAAGTACAGAGTACAGCTGGGCTCCAGAAACACCCTCATCTGCTACATCACTGGCTTCTACCCTCCACGCGTCGGAGTGTCCTGGACCAGGAACAATGTAAATGTGACGGGTGAAGCCAGTCTGAGCAGATATTACATTACTGATGACGGAACCTTCAACCTGATCTCTCATCTGAGCTTCACTCCAGAGGAGGGAGACATCTACACCTGCACTGTGGAGCACTCGGCCCTGGAGAGACCTCTGACCAAAACATGGGGTGAGATTTAGACCAGGTGCTTAAAGCAGCAGATCTAGAGAAACACTGCACTTACACTTTCAGTAAAACTAATGTGTGTGTGTGTGTTGTACAGATGTGCAGGCCGAGCTGTCCGGTGCCGGTGTTGGAGGGTCTGTGTTCTGTGGAGTGGGTTTGGCTGCAGGACTGCTGGGAGTGGCTGTTGGGACTTTCTTCCTCGTTAAAGGAAACAACTGTAACTGAGAGTCCGACTGTAAACAGATCAGAACCCCTCTGTGTGTCTGAGTGGTCTAGATCATTCTCTGATGTTTTGTGTTTTTTTTACTGTGTATTTTGTCATTTCTCAGTGAATATTTGTTGTTTTTTTGTTTAAATATTGTCTGTTTATAAATATAGTGATTACCTGCATATTAGACAGGTCAAAGTAAAAAGGAATTGATAATAAATTGTTTTATAAGCTGAAGATCAGAGTGAACATTGCTGGACTTATTTGAATGTTAAGATCAGAAAGGTCAGGATACAATAAATGGACAAAAGTATTGGGACACACTTCTGAAATCAAGGTTATTAAAAGAGTTGATCCTGCTTTTGTTGGAGTAGCTGTCTCTACTGCCCAGAGACAAAGGCTTTCTACTACATATTTGGGGCATTGCTGTGAGGATTTGATTGCACTCAGCAGGATGATCACCACCCCATCTCATCTCCAACTCATTCCAAAAGTACTGGATGGAGCTCCACCATCATTCCAGAGAACACAGTTCTTCCACTACTCCACAGCTCAATGCTGGGGGGCTTTATACTCCTCTACTAGCCCACTCTTGGCATTAGGCAGCATGGTGCCAATAGGGCCATGTTTTTACACACACACACACAGCATGTCCTAATCTATTGGCCTGCTGTGTGTGTGTGTGTGTGAGAGTGTGTTTATGTGTGTGAGGGTGCAGCTCGAAGTAGCTGAATGCATTCATTAGACAATAATCAGTGACATCATATTCAGAATTATGTGCTTGTTTTTTTTATTTAATTTTAAATCAACATTCAGTTGTACCTTAAAAAAATCATGCTGATGCTCCACTGACTGTAAGGCCCGAAACAAATTTTATGCAATGACACAAACACCGACGCTTCCGGCAACTCATTTTGAGTGTTGCCTCAAGACTCACTACAGTGTCAGTCAAGTTGTCTTGGACCTCTGGTGTGCTTTTTTTCAGTCAACTGCGATGGCAGACCAATTTTGATCCGTCTTTATTGGTCCCCCTGAGTACTAAGCGTTTAAGCACCACAGTGACATAAGATCGCACGCTGAGTTTGTACGAAAGCGCATTTGCAGAGCGTCAGTCAGCGAACTCTCTCCAGAACGCTGCATAACCCGAGTCATATTAGTGTAAAATCCTGTGTTACTCTACCACCTCAGCCCACATGCTCCTACAACTTCAGATCAAGCTTTTGCAGCTCTCACACTGTCCAGAAATGCACGTGTGCCGCTGTCCATGAGGGGGTGCTCAAACTGTGATTTCTAATTATGTGTAAAAGTAAATTACACCCCCAAACTGACCAAACTCTTATAAAGTAAATCTGACAACTGTTTCATTTAAATAACACAATACAACAGTTATACCTCCTCAGCTCTACTGCCACCGTACAGTACTCAATATCCTTTAAATTCTGTCTGAACCAGCTACACTGATACTTAGTCCTTTATTAAATACAAAATATTCTTATATTTAAAGATGTGTACAGTATTGCTCCTGCTTTCATAGATCACTCTTGGCAATGAGCTGCTTTTAGAGCCAAGCTCAGCCTCTCTCTGTGGTCATTTTGTGCTGTTACCCAGGCCCTAAAAGTTAATTATGAATTTCTCTGTGGCTCTTCTTTAATTATACACTATAATGTTCAAATGTCCAAATGTTTGTGGACACCCCTTATAAACGCATAAGCTACTTTAAATAAACGCATTAGCTACTTTAAGTTGCACCCATCGCTGCAACTTAAAACTTTAGATTACCTTAGAAAGTTCATGTTTTATTTTTTGAAAATAAACTTAACTTAACATTTTAACTATTTTAAATTAAATATATATTTTTTTCAGAACATAGAATAAAAAATAGAATATTAACAATTTAATATTGTTTAAGTTCTAAGTACTACTTTACATTTAGTAAACATTGAATAATTAAATTAAGTTTGACTAACTGAACCATAACACAAAATATATGAGTACAAGTAGTGACTGACCTATAAGGGTTTTTAATGCCTGATGCTGATATTTAAATGACAAAAGTGGCAGACGGCCAATATTATTTTAAAAAAAAAAATTTGGTGGGGGGGGGGGGTAAATAAAAAAATGCAACAACAACAACGACAATAATAATAATAATGGATACAAAACTAATGAACTTAAATAAACATTTGTTTTTCACTGTATACTCTTGTTTGCTCTTTTTGCGCTTCACTTACTTGAAATAAAAAGTGCAATATCAAAAAAATCTTTAAACAAAAAAAAAAATGATTACAATTTCAGTGCACTTAAAATACACAAGCAAATAACAGTATATTTTACTCCCTATTTTAGCCCCTATGCTCAACAATTCACTGCAGATATTGCACTTGGCCTTTTCTTGGTGATGGCTTAGTGAAATGCTGCCACACAATGTTAGATTTCTGTCCAGCCGTATTAAATTATTAAAACAGAAATTTAGAGAGGGAGTATTGGGGTAAAAACAAACAAACAAACAAACAAAAAAAAAAAATACACAATAACACTTTTGGAATTTGACTAGTGTTTAGGGGAGAGAGGAGTTCAGCACTATCAGAAATTGCATCACTAAACTGCATTATTCTACATGTAACAATACTTCATACATTTAATACCAGCCCATGGCTGTTTTGGCTAGTGATTTAGGATGGCAGAAAGAGTATTAACATTAAAAGATCCATAAATGTACAAAATATTTATGCACATGTTCATTTAAGGTTCATTATTGTCACTATCATTTTTCTGTCTTAGCAGGCATATATTCACTCATAACAATATCCCCCTCAACTAAACAAAGATGCTGCTGTGGCTGATGGAAACTCCACCAGTAGTGAGAGGAGCAACAGGAGTGTCTGTGATTCAGTCTTCTCTCCCTGCTGCAAAATACACACACTGTAATTATGAAGAGAAGTGCAAAAGAAAGGTTACAAGTAGTGACTGACCTATAAGGGTTTTTTTTAATGCCTGATGCTGATATTTAAATGTGATGTGGCAGATCACATAAAGTGGCAGAGAACATTAAAAGATGACAATGGTAACTGAAAATATATAAAATTAGTTGCTGTTGTTTTCACAGCACTGCTCACAGTACCTCAAAATTGTAATTTAATGTAGTTGTGTAGGTGAAATGTTATAAATAAATACGTGCTTAGGTATTAAAACATAACAATAAGTGAAGATATTGGCTTAACTAAATAACAGGTTTTGATTACTACACCAATGAAGTTAACAGTACTGGGCTAGTAGAGGGGTATAAAGCCCCCCAGCATTGAGCTGTGGAGCAGTGGAAGAACTGTGTTCTCTGGATTGGTAGAAGAGCTCCATCCAATACTTTTGGGATGAGTTGGGGAGTTGGGGATAATGAGGTGGGGTGGGGATCATCCATCCAGCATCCTGGCCTCACTAACACTCTTTTTGCTGAATGCAATCAAATCTTCACAGCAGTCCTCCTCTAGAATCTAATAGAAAGTCTTTACAGTTACTCCAACAAAAGCAGGATCAACTCTTTTAATACCCTTGATTTCAGAAGAAACAATGAAGGAGCAGGTGTCCCAATACTTTTGACCATATAGTGTAACTTTCATCCTTCATTATTTATAGTCTTGAGAACATCTGATGTTGATGATGTGTTTTTGAGATTCTCAAATACATGAACTGATGCTCTACAGGACTACCCAAAAACATTAAAGAAATAAACTGTAATTGTTTGTAAATGAAAGTTATTGCTGTAAATAAAGTTAACGGCTGTCTGAATTGTTTATAAAGTAATAGGACACGCTATTATTTTCTGATTTGATAAGAGTCTCCAAATCCTTCACTCATCCAGTCTGAAATGTGTTTCTGACTCTGTCTGGTAACAGGTGATGCAGTGGTGTATCAGCTTCTGATTGGTCAGTGAACTGCAGCGTCTCAGTGATCTGAGACTCTCTCTCCTGAACTCTCTCAGTGTTTGGATTCAGAGCCAGACAAGATGATCCTGACTGTACAGCTGCTGATCCTACTGACTCTGTCCTTAAGAACAGGTATGTTTCTATTTATATATTTTTTATACTACAGTGATACAATAACATTTAAAATTAAATGTTTGATTTTAGTTATTGTTATAGTTATTGTTATTGTTGTAAATTGGAGAGTTGGTATGGTTGCTATACATACTAATAAAACAGTAATTATCAAATGTATTTATAATGTAATGTAAGGCGTTCTGGCAAATGTAGTGAGGGAAACACTAAAAGCATAGTCAAACTGATGAGACTCAGTGATACAGTGCTGCTCCACAGAATTACACATACAGTGTGTAAAACTGAATACTAGTTTAGACCAGAATGCCTATAGTAGCTTTTTTTATTAGTCTTTTTTCTGAGCTAATAAATGCTTAATGTTGGAATACACACACTGTTAGTTCCTGTTTAATGGACTAAACCCTTCATTAACTGAAACTGACTTTGTTTAAGCGCTCTGATAATTAAGCACACAGAAAATATATTGTACATAATGATTGTGATGAAGGACACTGCTACACTGGCTTACAATCACAAATTTTCATTTCACTTCACAATTATGTGCTACTTTGTGTTGGTTGTCACTTCTCAATACAGTACATTTCAGCTTCTGATTGTAAGGTGAGCAAATGTGTCATTTTTGATGAAGGATGAATATGACAAACCTTTAACCTGCGGTTTACTATATGATTAAATTAGCAGCTAAGCTTGTGTGCTCTTAAATATTTACTATCATATTTATTTGACTGTCTTACATGAGCGGATTTGTTATTGTGACTATTTACATCCTCTTTCTTTATTTTATTTTCAGATGGTTATTATCAGTACGAAGTGGACGAATGCATCTTCAGTTCAGCTCTGACTGACGTGGAATATATTCGTACCACTTACTTTAATAAGGCGCCATATGCACGGTTAAACAGCACTGTGGGGGAGTTTGTAGGGTTCACTGAGTATGGAGTGAAGCAAGCAAAGTACTGGAACAGCCTCCCTGACCTACAGCAGTTGAAAGGAGAGCTGGACAGATACTGCAAACACAATACAAAAAATGACTACTCTGTTGTTCTGGTTAAATCAGGTAAGCAGCTCCCACAGTCTACCCTGATCACACTGCACACACCAGAGCCTATCTGACATTATTGACACTATTCATCCACGCAATTACATAACTAACTGCTAGCTTTATGTAGGGGCTAGTATAGCAAATCACTAGCTTATTGATTATGCAGCTGTTGGAGCTAGTGTTATGTAGCCATTAGCTCTAGTGTTACCCCTAGCTAACTTTATTATAAACTAGTTTTATAATTTGTTATTAATATAATAATAATCATAATAATAATCATATACATTGTGTGTTAAATTTGTACTATTATTGTGATCAAAAGTTGTGTTTCGAAATCAATTAATCTGCTAAACTAGTAAAAAGCTTGCTAATGTTTTAGCACTTCTTTCCAACTAAGCTAGCTTTGCAAAAGCTAGATTCAAGCTAGCATTAGCTAACTTAGTTAACAGAAACTGAATTAGCTGTCTATACAATAATTTAAGCTACTATATGAGTTACCTGGATATTTGCATTCACTAGCTTGGCTTTGACTGTAGTTGTCAGTCATGTAGATCATCAACGTCGGTACATAGCACTAGATTATCTAGCTCCGTTCAGATCTTTAAAGCACATTTTAAAAGTTAATAAAAAGAAATGTTGTTTTAGAATCAGAAAAGGGGAAACACATTTTGTTTGTTTCACTTTTTAATCATTGAAATTTGAACACTGTGAAGCTGTTTAAACTCTGGGTTTTCTTCTGTTTGGAGGGTTAAAAGATTCATCGACCTGGAGAGTGAAGTTATGCCATATCATGACAAACGTCACACAGGATAACATGGCAATCCCTGTCAAAGCGCAGTAAACATGAAATGAGCTTTATACAACTTTTTTTTAGTGACAATTAATTGTAGATCCATCCAGTTTTAGTTAAAGAAGGAAGAGAGGAATTTAAAAAGCCACAAATCACCTGAACATGTTGGAGGAAATCATCAAAGGTTTCAAAATGTTTTCCCCCAAAAAAACAGCAGTCAGGTTGAACCACCTGAAGGAATGCATTGTGAAAGTCTGTGATGCTTCAATGTGTTCATTGAGACTGGCAAACACATCTCAGACACTGCCATGCTGTAAATGGACATCATATACTGACATGTTGTGTCTGAATGCAATAATAATATCTGTTATTTTTAGTGGAGCCGACGATCAAACTCCAGTCAGAACAGCAGGCCAGTGGTGATCACCCTGCCATGCTGATGTGCAGCGCGTACGACTTCTACCCCCCAGCCATCGATGTGTACTGGCTGAGAGACGGCCAAAAGGTGACCACTGATGTGATTTCCACTGAGGAGATGGCTGACGGAGACTGGTACTACCAGATGCACTCCCACCTGGAGTACACCCCCAAATCTGGAGAGAAGATCTCCTGTGTGGTGGAGCACGCCAGCTCCAAGAAGCCCATCATCACTGACTGGGGTGAGAATGAGGAGAGCATTATTGACTATTGGAGCTAATAGTATGTACACCTTCTGCTGATTGGATAGATGTCTGATCATGAAAATGTGAAGTAAAAAGGCATATTTGTGATAGATCAATACCTGATGATGACTGGATGGTTTCAGACACATTGGAGATGCTGCTGAGTGGAATTAGATCTGTTCCTTCAATCACCATTTCCCGTAATCATAGTCTTAACAAAAGCCAAAACCTTTTGAAAAAAAAAAAGCTGAATTCAGCAGCTTCTTCAGCAGAAGAACTACTCCTTTCAGTTTTTATTAAACGCTACATAAAAAAGGACAGAATGTTTGCCACATGCGTTGTCTCTAAATATTCCAGGAGAGAATTCCTTGGATTTGTATGTAAAACAGGGAAAGCAATACTGATCTAAATCAGATTTACTGTACTGCATTAACTGTCTATCAGAGACAGTTACATTTGCTTGGCCAGATGTAAATGAAACCATTGGTCAATCTTATCAGAACATTATACAGAAATTAGATTAAATATGTCTTTTTGGACTTTAAATGTGGTTAAACTCAAAGAAGGCATTCAGCAAAACCCAAGATCTAAGTATTATAAACAAATAAAAATGCCCCCCATGATTCTTTTGATACGTGTTTGTGATAATAATAAAATTTACTTGTAAATTCATTTGTGCTCATGTCCCACAGATCCTTCTCTTCCTGAGTTGGAGAAAAACAAGATCGCTATTGGAGCTTCTGGGCTGGTGCTGGGGATCGTCCTGTCAGCAGCTGGATTCATCTACTACAAGAAAAAATCCAAAGGTCAGTGAAGATTTGAGAGAGTATTTGCTGATGATCCTTCTGCAGTATTTATGTATTAATTTGCTTTAAATTATAATTATTAATATGTTTTTACAGGGCGGATCCTGTAAACTGGTGCCTAGTTAAGTTCTGGTAAGCCCTGTTGTAGTTTTACTCCTTTGACTGGGATTCACAAGCTGTTTTTCCTTATAAAACTCAAGAGTAGCTTATTTCATTCGAACAACAGAAATATAAAGGTCTAACAAATGTGTCTGAATTCCTGCAGGTCCTTGTGCTGATGGAGAGGACTCATATTTAATCTCAGGCCATGTCTTGTTTTCTTTTTCTTTTTTTTTGACTTGAGTCCTATTAATATAATTCAGTTTAAACAACTTGCCTATTTCCAGAAATCCTTAACAACAGCAACAGATTTTGTGTTTTGATCTTTTTCTTCTTAGGAGTCTTTTTGTAAGATTGATAATTATATAAATGATCGTAGAAAGGAACTCATTAGAAATTATTCTGGACATTAGAGTTGATTCACTGAAGTCTTAAGTATTATGAAAATTATCACAATCACTAGACTGGGTCCAGTTGTACTAAAGAATACCAAGAATGATGTTTACAGTTTAACATGGGTGTATCTGGCCTTCTCAATCTAAAGACCCAATTATTCCTCCCTGTCAGTCATTTTCACTACAGCTGTCTTTTACTGACAGCAACCCACCAGACATTTTAATATTAACAGAGATGATGTTTTTGCTTTAGTAGTTTTATATGTAAAATGTTGTTGATGAATGAATTTTTGGAATTTATGTAATAAAAACTGTTATTTGCTATGAAAAACAAAAAACTGAAAATGTGATCTTTCTTAAACCTAATGCCGAGATGCATGCATAGCCAAAATAGTAAAAAAAACAAAAAAAACAACACCCTGCCTTTTACCCCTCACTGAAATTAATGGTTAATGATCAAACTGTGTCAAATAGTCACACACAAATAAAATTACATCAATTAGAAATTCAAAACATCAGTCCGAATTCCTTTTTCCTATTTTTTTTTGTTGTGTTGATGTTAGTTTGTTTATGTGCAAAACGAAGCATGCAATTCCTTTTACAGCATAAACATAGGTAATGAAGCTGAAGCTGAATTATTCTAATTCTTAGTTCCACCATAAATAGTAGAGCCAGAATGTAACTGCTCTGAATTATTTAGGGTGAAACAGTAAATCTGAATAAAAGGCTGATATAGATATAAGAAGCTAACTTTACTTCAACACTTAGATGACCAGTCCTCGCTGACTCTCAGACCAGTTCTCACTGACTACCAGAGCAGTTCTCACTGACTCCCAGGCCAGTTCTCACTGACTACCAGACCAGTTTTTACTGACTACCAGACCAGTTCTCACTGACTCCCAGACCAGTTCTCACTGACTACCAGACCAGTTCTCATTGACTACCAGACCAGTTCTCACTGACTACCAGACCAGTATTCACTGACTACCAGACCAGTTCTCACTGACTACCAGACCAGTATTCACTGACTACCAGACCAGTTCTCACTGACACCCAGACCAGATTTTACTGACTACCAGACCAGTTCTTACTGACTCCATGTCCAGTTCTCATTGACTACCAGACCAGTTTTCACTTACCACCAGACCAGTTTTCACTGACTACCAGACCAGTTCTTACTGACACCCAGACCAGTTTTTACTGACTACCAGACCAGTTTTCACTGACTCCATGACCAGTTCTCATTGACTACCAGACCAGTTTTCACTGACTGCCAGACAAGTTTTCACTGACTACCAGACCAGTTCCTACTGACACCCAGACCAGTTTTTACTGACTACCAGACCAGTTCTTACTGACTCCCAGACCAGTTTTCTCTGACGACCAGACCAGTTCTCACTGACTCCCAGACCAGTTTTCTCTGACTACCAGACCAGTTCTCATTGACTACCAGACCAGTTCTCACTGACTACCAGACCAATTCTTACTAACTACCAGACCAGTTCTCACTGACTGCCAGACCAGTTTTTACTGACTACCAGACCAGTTCTTACTGACTCCATGACCAGTTCTCATTGACTACCAGACCAGTTCTTACTGACTCCCAGACCAGGTCTTATTGACTACCAGACCAGTCCTTACTGACTCCATGACCAGTTCTCACTGACTCCCAGACCAGTTCTTACTGACTCCCAGACCAGTTTTCTCTGACTACCAGACCAGTATTCACTGACTACCAGACCAGTATTCACTGACTACCAGACCAGTTTTTACTGACTACCAGACCAGTTCTCATTGACTCCATGACCAGTTCTCACTGACTACCAGACCAGTTCTTACTGACTACCAGACCAGTTCTCACTGACACCCAGACCAGTTCTCATTGACTCCCAGACCAGTTCTTATTGACTCCCAGACCAGTTCTTACTGACTCCCAGACCAGTTCTTACTGACTACCGGACCAGTTCTTGCTGACTCCATGACCAGTTCTCATTGACTACCAGACCAGTTTTCACTTACTACCAGACCAGTCCTTACTGACTCCATGACCAGTTCTCACTGACTCCCAGACCAGTTCTTACTGACTCCCAGACCAGTTTTCTCTGACTACCAGACCAGTTCTCACTGACACCCAGACCAGTTCTCACTGACTCCCAGACCATTTCTCACTGACTACCAGACCAGTTCTTACTGACTACCAGACCAGTTCTTACTGACTCCATGACCAGTTCTCACTGACTTCCAGACCAGTTTTTACTGACTACCAGACCAGTCCTCATTGACTACCACACCAGTATTCACTGACTACCAGACCAGTTCTCACTGACACCCAGACCAGTTCTCATTGACTACCAGACCAGTTTTTACTGACTACCAGACCAGTTCTCATTGACTACCACACCAGTATTCACTGACTCCCAGACCAGTTCTTACTGACTACCAGACCAGTTCTCACTGACTCCATGACCAGTTCTCACTGACTACCAGACCAGTTCTCATTGACTACCAGACCAGTATTCACTGACTACCAGACCAGTTCTTACTGACTCCCAGACCAGTTCTCACTGACTTCCAGACCAGTTCTCATTGACTACCAGACCAGTTTTTACTGACTACCAGACCAGTTCTCACTGACTACCAGACCAGTTCTCACTGACTACCAGACCAGTTTTTACTGACTACCAGACCAGTTCTCATTGACTACCAGACCAGTATTCACTGACTACCAGACCAGTTTTTACTGACTACCAGACCAGTTCTCACTGACTCCCAGACCAGTTCTTCTTGACTACATGACCAGTTCTTACTGACTACCAGACCAGTCCTTACTGACTCCATGACCAGTTTTCACTGACTACCAGACCAGTTCTTATTGACTCCCAGACCAGTTTTCTCTGACTACCAGACCAGTTCTCACTGACACCCAGACCAGTTCTTACTGACTCCCAGACCAGTTCTTACTGACTACCAGACCAGTTCTTACTGACTACCAGACCAGTTTTTACTGACACCCAGACCAGTTCTCATTGACTACCAGTCTAGTTTTTACTGACTACCAGACCAGTTCTCATTGACTACCAGACCAGTATTCACTGACTACAAGACCAGTATTCACTGACTACCAGACCAGTTCTCACTGACAACCAGACCAGTTCTAATTGACTACCAGGCCAGTTTTTACTGACTACCAGACCAGTTCTCATTGACTACCAGACCAGTTCTCACTGACTACCAGACCAGTATTTACTGACTACCAGACCAGTTCTTACTGACTACCAGGCCAGTTTTTACTGACTACCAGGCCAGTTCTCATTGACTACCAGACCAGTTCTCACTGACTACCAGACCAGTATTTACTGACTACCAGACCAGTTCTTACTGACTACCAGACCAGTATTTACTGACTACCAGACCAGTTCTTACTGACTACCAGGCCAGTTTTTACTGACTACCAGGCCAGTTCTCATTGACTACCAGACCAGTTCTCACTGACTACCAGACCAGTATTTACTGACTACCAGACCAGTTCTTACTGACTACCAGGCCAGTTTTTACTGACTACCAGGCCAGTTCTCATTGACTACCAGACCAGTTCTCACTGACTACCAGACCAGTATTTACTGACTACCAGACCAGTGATATTACAAACCTCTACTACCAGAGAACAGCCCCACCAGTACAGACGTCCCTGTAGTTGCTGAGTAATACACCCTAGTGTGTGATGAGCCTTGGAGTGTTAAGGGGTTAACTCTGTTAAGACACAATGTGTTAAGCTGCTATAGAAGCCAAAGTAATTGGAGAAGCTGAAAACTGAAGTTACCCAGAAATAACAGAGTCACAGAACTAAAACCCTATTGGCTATTTTTTCCTGCAGCGTCTCAGTCAGAGAGAGCGAGAGTGAGAGAGAGAGAGAGAGAGGGGGGGGGGGGGGGGGCTATATTCAGTTCTGTCTCTCTCCTGGATGAGTCTGAGTTTATCTCCTCCTCGCTGATCAACATGAAGCTGTGTCTGATTCTCACCTGTGCTCTTCTTCTCTCCACACAGGCTAAAGGTCAGTGAAGCTTAGTATTTCAGTATGTAGTAATGGTACTGTAGCTGCTGGACTGTAATTGTAATATACTTACAGTAATTTTGTGCAATGTTCAATGAAACACATGTATCTCCAAAATGCTGAGTTTACAGAAGGCACTGAAATGTGTTTAACTTTGAATGGAAGTCAATGTAAAATAAGAGCTGATTCCAAGTGATTTACTATAGACACAGTGTACAGAAGTATCAGCAGGGTTCCGACCAAAAAAGGGAAGTTACTGCATATTTAATGGTATCATACTGTTGTAAAATATATGGCAAAATGCAGTTCATCTTGTCTTCTATTCAAAGTTCAGACCATTTGTGCTTTTTCCTTTAAACTCACCATTTTGGAGTTACATGTTTTTGTTTAACTGGACAGCGACTTTTACTGTATTTATATTGGTGAGGTCGCTGTGCCTCAGTGGGGCTTATATTACTTACACAAACAAATGCCCTTATGTCCCCAGTTGTTCACAAGGACATCACAGTAACCCTCTGCTCAAGCTCCTTTCGAGAGTACATGTACGGACTTGATGGAGAAGAGAAATACCACGCTGACTTCAGTAAGGGGGAAGGAGTGATGACCCTGCCGGATTTTGCAGATCCTTTTTTATATCCAATAGGATTCTATCAACTGGCTCTAGGTGACGTGGAAATCTGCAAAAACAACTTGGAGTTTTGTGCAAAAAGACTGAAGTACCCTGCAGAACCACAGGGTAAGACAGGAGCAGCATGGCAGCACATACTCTTTCTAAGGCACATATTAAGAAAAGCATTTATTACAATTAAGCATTACTCCACTAGCATCTGTAATACAAACATAGGTTTATTGAAGAATTTCCAACAATTTCAGTTAAAAAAGTTTTTTTGGCCAGTTTTCCGTTTATGCTAATTAAGTAATTATTATTTTATTAGTATTATTTATTTCTGATTTTTTGGTCATTTTCTCCCCAATATGGATCACCAATTACCCAGCCCATACGTATTCTCCCCCATCACATGTAATGCTCCTGACACTAATGAGGGTGAAGACCCCCCCCCCCTCCGACACGTGTGCAACATTTACATTTACAGCATTTAGCAGACGCTCTTCTCCAGAGTGACTTACAAAAGTGTGTTTACTGAAGAAGAACCTCAGCTGGATAAATCTCATCTGGCATGTTTTTTGAGTTGGTAGAGACAAAAAATAGCAGACAAAAAAAAGATCAAATATGATAAAATACATCAATGTTCAATTTATAAATGTATTTATTTTAAAATACACATTTATAAATGAGTTATTCACTGCTTATTCATGTTTTATAAAGTCTCTAAGGAGGTATCTCTTAAATAAAGTGTTTATAACATGTCAAATAAAGCCAAGCAGATCTATAATTAATAATTAACAAAAGACTTCTTATTTACTCATTTACTCAAATTCTTCACTGCTACTTTACTGACATGTTGATGTGTTACTATGTTTATGATCTCCACAGATGCTCCTCAAAGCTCAATCTACCCCAAGGATGATGTACAGCTGGGCTCTAGAAACAGCCTGGTCTGCTACATCACTGGGTTCTACCCTCCAGGTGTCAGAGTGTCCTGGACCAGGAACAATGTGAACATGACGGATGAAGCCAGATTTAGCACATATTACATCAACACTGATGGAACCTACAAACTGGCCTCTGCTCTGAGCTTCACTCCCGAGGAGGGAGACATCTACACCTGCACTGTGGAGCACTCGGCCCTGGAGAGACCTCTGACCAAAACATGGGGTGAGATTTAGACCAGTTTATTCACCGGTTTATTCACCAAAGACAACAGAGCAACACTGTCACTGTTTCAGAAAAACTAATCTACCCATATATAAGTCTTATATATGCACATTGTATATCATGAAGGATTGGGCATATACTGTAAAATATCTATTAATATTTATTGTATACATAAAATTTATCAGACATCGGATCCATGTACATAATAAGCTTCCTGGACAGAATATTAGTCACTTTTAAGGTTGCAGTATCTTCAGGCTCTTACAGATGACAGCTGCAGGTTTCATGGCTTGTGAATGTGATTACCTAGACTGGGATTTCTGCCACTGCTGGTAGACCCGTATGACCGTACGCTTCCATACACCTGCAGCTTCAGCTACTTCCTTCACACTACGCCCAAGTGAAGACACTCCTTTTAGCCAATCATTTACTGCTTTGGGACCCATTATCTACATATCCAACGAGACCCCGCAGGTATTTATACTAGCCGTATTATCCTCATGCAGCGCCATCTGCAGGAGACTGAAATTACTACCACCCTAAACAAGCAAGGTGCTCATATTTTTGTCTGTGGAGCTTATCAACTACAGTACATATTTTTAATAGATAAGTTGGCATGTATGTCATATTTATTTAAATAAGTGAAAAATAGGGTGGATATAAGTCAACTCCATATATTCTAATATATGTCATATATTTAAAATCTATAAATAGAGACCATATATCATCATATATTTCCCTTTGACTAAAGTGTGTGTGTTGTACAGATGTGCAGGCTGAGCTGTCCGGTGCCGGTGTTGGAGGGTCTGTGTTCTGTGGAGTGGGTCTGGCTGCAGGACTGCTGGGAGTGGCTGTTGGAACTTTCTTCCTCATTAAAGGAAACAACTGTAACTGAGAGTCCGACTGTAAACAGAGCAGTTTGTGTGTTTGTTTACTTTGGCTCCTACAGTCAGATACAGGACCTGTGGCCACCTGAATATGTTAGTATAGCAGCTGAGTGAACCATCTGCATCAGTTTTGGAATCTGCTCAGTGTCTGGCACTTGGTTTTAAGCTGGTCTCGTGTCAAATTAACTAACTTTTTATATAAACATCAATTTATGTCAGTTAATGTTGTTGTTTTTTTATTTTGTGGTCAACAAAATACCCCTGACTGTAAGATGTATAAACTGATCAAATAAACTGATGTTTTAACCCTCTAAAGCCTGAACCAGTGACTGCAGGAAGCATGAACAGTGCAAGGTCTCTCAAAAGTGATGCAAACACAAGTTTAGCGCCTCTGCTGGCTGGTTGCAGTATAATGTGTAGCTCCACGTATCTCTATATGTTTCAAAACAGACAAAACAGCCCTCTTTCTTCTTCCTCTAAATTGGAGTAGGGGCTCGCTAAACTCTAAACTCCAGTGTCTCAAAACTCCAGCAGTTAGTTCTCCCTGCCCATTTTTTATTTTCCCCCAGAAATCAGTTTTTAACCCTTACTCTCCTCTATCATAATATTCGCTCTGCTTCTGCACTGGAAGCTGGGAGAAGAGGACCGGTCTACCAAAAGAGTAGGCGAATCTGTCTCTGCCTCTGGTCTCTACTGTGGAGTGACTGACACAAGCCTTCTCCGACACATGTTCAACCAGTCACCGTCTCTTTTCTAACTACTGCCGATGCAACATCACTGGACCACCAACCAACGTGCTTGTAATGAAGCACTGATGCATCGGCTAGCAGATGCCCATGCCTGCTAGCATCACACTGAAGTGATGTTGACAGAAAGAGAGACATCTATCCACCCTACCATATTGTGCACTCTGGGGTTCCAGCTGCTGATGGCATGCAGCATGACCAGGGAGCGATCCTCACAGTGTTATTTATTGTATTCAAATTATTTACTGTATTTTTATTTTTTTTGGGAAAGTTACTTCAGATGTTTCCATAATGGAGTTATGACAGATGGTCCACACCTCCCACTCCTCCCACTCAGCCCTATATAAACCCTCATTCCCCATCTCCTCCCTTCTTTACCTTTTTCTCACCTCGCATTATTGCTGCAAATTTACCGGTGGACCTTCCTGGAAGCTTCCTACAAAGATCTCTTCTAGCTAGGACAGTAGCTCCTGGGTATCCCACAGAACAGATCACCACTACAACTAGTCCAGTGTTGCCGAGCCTGTTGCCAAACCTTAGCTAGAAGCTGGACACTGAGTTTAAGTAATCACTGCTAAAAATGCAGATCAGGAAACACACATTTTAATATAAACACCACACCCTACATGTCAGCTCTCTACCCACCAGAATGACTGTTTGGAGATGTCTGTCTGCAAACAGGTGCACTGTTCTACACTGGTAATGATCCAGAACATTTGTCCATCTTCCTTTTTCACATTTAGAAAGTGAGAAGTGAAACCTTTTTTCCCCCCGCAAAATTCTGTTTTTATTAAGACTGGGGTGCGGGGTCACTTCTAAGTCATTGCCTATGTGGGCTCCCCCACCCACCCTATTGATTTGGAAGGCTGTTTTTGTTGTTTTTGTATATGAAAATAAAAAATATATATTACCTGTAAGGGAAAAATATTAAACTAAATAAATTATGCAGCAGTGAATTATACAGAAAAATCACATTTTGATTTATAATGGTTAAAAACCTTAAGATGAGAAAAAGAACTTGATCTTGAGATAAATAATTACAAATACAACGTTTCAGTGATTGTGCGGCCAGCGAGTTCCTCTCCTAAACATGGACAGTTGAAGGTAGTCATGGAAGGAGCACCCAGGAGGCCCCGCCGATACCGGAGAGAGGAAGTGCCTCCCAGTCACAGCACGAGAGCCACCCAGAGAGACACTAGAGACTCGGGTGTGGAGGAGTAGTGTTTTGAGTGTTACTGGTGCACGATAGTTCAGTCATGTGACTCAGCCTCTCCCTGTGCAGAGATCATAATAAAAGAACGCTGGTTGACGAGCACTGAAACAACTTCGTTCTTCAAACTTCAATTTTCGTATCTTAGAGCAAGTTCAACATATGCTATAAAGTGTTAATTTCCATTAGAATAGTACCAATCACTGAATGAACTAACAGTGATAATGGTGTGAATGACAGCTACAGGTCAGAGTGGGTACTGCTCAGTTTTCCATATCATTGCCTGGAAAATCACCAGAAAATTAGATCTAGAGATCGTTAATGTGAGAAAAATCTCATTTAAGAAAAAAAAAATCATGCAAAAGTTTAAAAAAATATATATGTATCTCCCCCTAATGTCCTTCCAGGGGTTCTGGACTTACAAAAACAAGCTAAAATGCAAATTAAAAAATAAATTAATAAACAAGGGTAAAATGCACTTCAAGTCTTTTATGACTGAGCAGCTGGCAAATTGCTTATTAAAATGTATTTTATTTAGTCCAAAACATATGAAGTACTCAACAGGTGAGTCTTGGTAAAAACAAGCAAACAAGCAAAAAGTAAAATGAGCAGTAAAATAGGAGGTGAAACATATGCCACTGATAGTTCATATATTTCTGAAGTATTTCTGGGGCATTGATACGGGTTCGGCTTCCAGTGTTTGAAGGTTTTGTAAATGACTCTGGACAAGAGTGAATTGTACTCATTACTGCCTGGTAACATGTGATGAGTGGTTTAGTAGATTCCCATTGGTCAGTGAACTGAAGTGTCTCGGTCCCCCTCTCTTAAACTCTCTCAGTTGTTTAATGAAGTGCGAGACAGGATGTTCCTGAGTCTGCAGCTGCTGCTGTTACTAGCGGTGCTTTTAGGAACAGGTATGTTTACACTCAGTTTTTACATTTTTTGTATTAAATTACATTTAATGACAGACAGACAGACAGACAGACGGATAGATATCTATCTATAATATATATCCCAAAGGACATTGTGTCAACATAAGACACTGTAAACATATACACAATATATGTCCACATGTTTGTGGACACCCCTTCTAATGAATGCATTCAGCTACTTTAAGTTGCACCCATTGCTGAGACATGTGCAAATGCACACACACACAGCTTGTGTAGTCCCTATAGAGAAGCTCTGTCAATAAAACAGGACGTAGTAAACACTGGCACTGGCAGAGGGGTATAAAGCCCCCCTGCATTGAGCTGTGGAGCAGTGGAAGAACTGTGTTCTCTGGAATGATGGATGGAGCTCCATCCAATAGTTTTGGGATGAGTTGGGGAGTTTGTTATGGGGTGAGGATCATTCAACATCCTGACCTCACTAAAGCTTGTGTCACTGAATGCAATCATATCCTCACAGCAGACAGAGTTACTCCAACAAAAGCAGGATCAGCTCTGAATATGTTTGCCTTCTTTATTTCATTTTCAGATGGATATTATTACTCCATGATAAAAGAATGCATCTCTAGTTCATCCGATATGGTCGGTGCAGAATACATTGATTCCTATTATTTTAATAAGCAACGATACGTGCAGTTCAACAGCACTGTGGGGAAGTTTGTAGGGTTCACAGAGTTCGGCGTAAAAACCGCAGAGATCTGGAACGCTCGCTCTGACCTGCTCGCAGTAGAAATAGCTGAACTGGACCGAGTCTGCAAGCCCAATCTGGAGATACAATTCTCTCATATTCTGGGTAAAACAGGTAAGTGGCACATGCATTGTTCTCACATGTAAGAAAGCCAGGCCTGGGTTCTCCAGTATCAGTACAGTTTAAAGATACTAGTGCATCTCCAAACATTTGAATATCACATTTCAAAAAGGCTTGAAATACATGAATATAAAGTATTTGACAGACTAATATTTAATATAAATAATGCACCACATCGTCTTCAGCGACAAATCCAGGTTCAGTTTGGGATCCGACACGTTCGCTTTTGAGTACGGAGGCCTCGTGGTGAACGCTTCAATCTTGCCTTTGCTGTGGAGCGACACTCTGACCCAACTGCTGGTGTCATGATCTGGGGACCCATCGCATACGACAGTCAGTCACCCCTAGTAGTCAAGTCAAGTCAAGTCAAGTCAAATTTATTTGTATAGCGCTTTTTACAACTGTTGTTGTCACAAAGCAGCTTTACATAAGTATTACTTAGTAGTGGTAAGAGGGGGACTACCAGCTCAGCGATATGTGCAGGACATCCTGCAACCACATGCGTTACCCCTCAGGGCAGGACCAACTGGCATTGTTCAGCAGGATAATGCTCGCCCCCACACAGGAAGGGTTTCCCAGGAATGTCTCTGTCACATTGCAACACTTTCTTGGCCTGCACGGTTGCCAGATTCATCACCAATCGAGCATCTATAGAGATGCTATGCCAGCATCAGCAACCTATGAGTGCGCAGGATCTGTAGGCCTATATGCAACATCTGTGGATAAATGTGCTGCAGGGTGCCATACGGAACCTGTGTGCCTCCATTGCCTCATGATTTTCACATTTCTGGAGAAGCACTAGTAAATAGGATGCTTTTGTGATGTTTAACCTCTGAGATCTGACTTGTGCCAGTATCTCCAGCCTGTAAAACACCTGTCTTTATAATATGTCTTTAGGGACAAATCATATCAGGAATTTAATAAAAATAATAAATCTAATAAATAATATATCTCTGCTATTTGCAGTGGAGCCAAAGATCCGGCTCAGGTCGGAACAGCAGGCCAGTGGTGATCATCCTGCCATGCTGATGTGCAGCGCGTACGACTTCTACCCCCCAGCCATCGATGTGTACTGGCTGAGAGATGGCCAAAAGGTGACCACTGAAACCATCTCCATTGAGGAGATGGCTGATGGAGACTGGTACTACCAGATGCACTCCCACCTGGAGTACACCCCCAAATCTGGAGAGAAGATCTCCTGTGTGGTGGAGCACGCCAGCTCCAAGAAGCCCATCATCACTGACTGGGGTGAGAAAGCATTTGGATCATTAAAGCTGACCAGTAAAACTAGTCAACTTTGTATGTTAATCATCACTGCTCTCATAGGCAGGGGGTGGGATAGGGGGTGTGGCTTTTAATGGTGGAAAGTATTGTGCTTCCCTAGACAGACTTAATTCTAGCTGAAAAAAACCCTGGATAAATGTGCTGCAGGGTGCCATACGGAACCTGTGTGCCTCCATTGCCTCATGATTTTCACATTTCTGGAGAAGCACTAGTAAATAGGATGCTTTTGTGATGTTTAACCTCTGAGATCTGACTTGTGCCAGTATCTCCAGCCTGTAAAACACCCTGCCTGACCAGTTCAGACTGGTGAAGCTGATTTGTTGGTTAAGCTGGTCTGTCAACTTGACCAACTTGATCAAGGTTGACCAGCAGGACCAAGTTCCAGCCTTATCAGCCTAGTGACCAGTATGACCAGCTCGACAACCAGCTTTGGACAAACTGGTCATGCTTGATTAATATCTGAGCTGGTTAACCCGTTTAATCCGCAGGCCTACTGAAAATCTGAGAACTGAGAATCTAGAGTTCCTGAGAAAACCAGTAAACAGAATCACACCACAAGAAAGTAGAAACAGGCAAAACACACAGACAACAGTTTTGCGTCCTCCACACACACCACACGGTTCAATGCCAATGCTAATGCTAACAAAACACTCTGAGCTTTTCAAAAAGGCTCTTCAAGCTGGAGATTTCTGAGAGCTTTATGAAAACGCTGACGTCACAACGCATGCATGTTTCTGGCTGAATCTCAAATACTTAATTCCTTTCTATATAGTGACCTACATAAGTCAGAAAATTACAGCATCTACATGCAGATAGCTCTAGATTTTACGGAAATATTTTCATAATCGGTTGAATGGAATTTAGGTTTAAAAAATATCCGGATACTTGTGGACGTAGCCTAAGTATCAGGGCAAAAATCCACAATTAAAAAAACAACAACAGTGTATTAACACCATACATGGACAAGAAACACGTGGGAGTGATGACAAGAAGGCAGAACTACAGAGTCGCAAGTGAATGTGAATGATAAGGAAGAGGCTGGGCCACAAAAACACATGGTTGCCAGGCACAAGGGGACACAATAGAGACCGGGAAACCTTAACATTTACCACTTGAACCTGATCAATAGGTCACAGCTGGGTCAGTTATTCTAAACTTATGAAAGAAGCTCCATGTTTGTGTTGATTTGTGTTTCTGATCATAATAAAAGTCCCAGAATTATATTTATTGATACGTATTGATGAAGAATGTCTATGTCCCACAGATCCTTCTCTTCCTCAGTCTGAGAAGAACAAGGTCGCTATTGGAGCTTCAGGGCTGGTGCTGGGGATCGTCCTGTCAGCAGCTGGGTTCATTTACTACAAGAAGAAAACCACAGGTTAAAGAAGATTAAAGAGTTTAAATGCTATTGATCTGTCTGATCTTAATGATTAATCAAACAACTATTCGTTCAACCTTGCAGAGCAGATCCTGGTGGAGTTTCTGATTTCACTCTGATAACTATAGCCTGAATATTAATATCTGTACAATTAAAAAATTAATCTGCAATGTGTTCCCCCTGCTTTACAGTTTGATAAGTAGATCAGCACTGGTGGAGTGTTCCTGCTTGCCTGTCCATGCATGCTCCTGCTCTGATGGATGACCTGTTCTGGACATTGTACACCTGTCCTACAATCGGTGGCAGCCCTGACCTGCAGTAATTCACCACATCCCAGATGAAATGTTAGCCATACTATTAAAACCACCAGCCTAATATTGTGTGTAGTTCCCCTCATGCTCCCCTCGTCGAAACATGCAGTCCACAAGATCTGAAGCTGTCCTGGGGTTCTGACACCAAGATCAAGATCCTTTAAGTCCTGTAAGTTGAGAGGTGGGACCTCCATGAGCATTAGTAAGCCTTCCTTGGAGCACTTTTGGTAGCCATTGATCACTACATACCAGGAACACCCCACACAACCTGCCTGATGTTTTGGAGATGTTCTGACCCAGTCATTGTCTAGAACATCAGTTTGGTTTTTGTCAGAGTGTCGCAGATTCTTACGCTTGTCCTTGTTTTCTTGCTTTATCACCTTCATCACCATCAAGACCTGACTGTTCACTCACTGCCTAATATCTTCACCCCTCGGAAGGTGGTTTTAATGTTATGGCTGGTTGGTGTACACATTTAAACTTGAAAGAGCTTCAAATGATCTTAAACAGCCTTAATTACAGCATTTATTACAGTTCACTGTACGGCACCCATGATGTTTAGATCTCTGTCAGGAAACTGTGGGCCAGGGTCTGTCTCCTGTTCAACGGCAGTTCATTAAACCACTGAAGAACCGCGGTCTGTCTGCAGTTGGTGTAAAAATGAAGCCTTTTCAGTTAGTTTCATTTCCTGTTTTGTTGAACATTGCTGTTTCTATGACGACGTGCAGCCTGACGTATCCAGGATAGACATGCAGAGCGTAAAGTTCAGGACCTTTCTCAAACGGGTGTCCAGTTTATCGGAAACACTTTCAGATTGGTACTGAAAATCTAAAAATGCCCAATAACACTGCTTAAGCCCTGTCTGTGCTTGGAGGAGCTTTTGGACTTTTTTGGCAAAAGTTTTGGCACCCCATAAATATGGCCAGAGGTTTGTGAATATATTTTTTAATTAGCCAAACGTAGTGGACATGCTGTTGGGCAAAGGTTTTGGCACTCTACATTTTGACCAAATGTTTGTGGATACAGGTCTATTAGCCAAACATACTAAATGAGCTTTTGGCCAAAGGTTTTTGGACACACTATGTTACTCAATTGTATTGGATGGGCTTTTAGGCAAAAGTTTTGGCAATCCACATTTTGGCCCCAAGTTTGTGGACACAGCTCTATTGGTCAAACATACTTAATGAGCTTTTGCCCACAAGTTTTGGCATTGCACATTTTGGCCAAAGGTTTTTGGACACACTATGTTACTCAAATGTATTGGCTTTTAGGCAAAAGTTTTGGCAACCCACATTTTGGCCACAAGTTTGTGGACACTGTTATATTAGTCAAACATACTTAATTAGCTTTTGGCCAAATGTTTTGATACACCACATTTTACCACACACCTATACCATAGTAACACCATAGCAATGCCTTAGAAACCAACAACTATAGCATACAAGCTGCTCTTTGGGTTGTTCAGTGTCTGGGTTTGTTAAGCTACCACTGTTGTTTCCTTGAGCAAAACTACTATCAACTTTCCAAGCTGTGACGTGAGGAAAAGGACATTTTGCCATAATTAACCTCCTGCTCATTTCCTGCTCTCTCATTGGCTCCCTTGGTGAAAGCATCAACAGGGACTTTTCCACACAGGGACTGTTTGGGGTTTGTTTTTAACCGGCACTTCTCCAATACTAAAAAAAGACCTGCAAGCTCAGACGTTTAGGTCAACTGTCAATCACAGCAGTTGTGAAGCTTCCAGTTTTTGATGAGTGGTTGAAATATGAGGTCACAGACCCCAAACAAATCCATGAAGGCTTTGTGCTAGTGTCTCCAATGTCTGCGTCTTCAAGGCTGGTATTGCTGTAGGTTTTTATTCCAATCAAACTGAAGCAGCTCTGATTCCACGGCTGGCTGTGAAACAAGATGAGCTCCTGCTCTGTGTCCCACCAATCTAGTGGCATAGCCTATAAAAGCAGAAATGGGGCCGTGGGTTAATCCACAATGGTTCTCTGGCGGTTTCACTGGGTTTGCCACAGTGGGGTTTCTGTGGGCCGTGTGTGGTAGGACAAGCTCAAGCATATACCCCAAGAACAGTGAGAAGTCTCAATGGCTTACCACATCCTCGGCTAGAAGCGCCTGATCACATGGGCCACTGTAGGATTACTGCGGTCACTCTGAGCTGGACTACGCTCTCAAAAAAGGTTTTGATGACAATAATCCCGCCCCACACCAAAAAAGAGACATTGATATTGAACTCAAAGAACCACTAAGATGCTTAAGTTAAAGGTTCTTCAGATTGGAGAAAAAACACTTGACCTTGTGTAGATGAATAGCACCAACAGGATCACAAGCCAAAGAACCCTTTTGCTTAGAGTGTGTGGCCCACTGTGGGTCATTATTAGGGACGTCCCGATCAGGCTATTTTGATCGGTCTCTTAATGTTGAACATCAGCCGATATCCAATCTGATCTGATCTTTGTGTGTGTATAAAAACTCCAGCCCCACAGTTTAGATCAGACGAGCTGCAGATTGATCGGTTCAGTAAAATCTCATAATCAGACTTTCTGGACTGATTAGTTTAGTCCAGACTTTTCTTAAAATCACTGTTTTATAGTGTTTAATATCTTTTAATCAAGTCCTGGCCAATCAGCTCCCAGCCTCTTTTACACACTGCAGTCAGGTCACTTCCTGTGTGTGTGTAGAGGTACACACTCTGGACTGGTGTCTGTGGTTGTTGGTCTACTGGTGTGTAACTGTTTTATAGTGAGTGAATGTGCTGTGTGTGATTGGGGTCTCTATAGGGTGTGTGTGTGTGTGTGTGTTAGCATTAGCGTTAGCCTCCACTCGGTTTTAAATTGGGCTCTTGTTGCTTCACACTGCAGAACCTCAACTCTTTTATTTACCTTCTGAGAACGTCCGCACTGCTTCAGCCGTCTGGCCAGTAATGTCCATTAATGGTGCCTTGAGGACACCAGATGGCGCTCTAAACATTGTGGATTAGTTTAGCATTAAAATAGGCCACGATTGGCACCAAACCTGATCCACTGGAACGGATCAGGACATGCTTAGTTATTATTATTATTATTATTATTATTATTATGCTGCATAAATGACTGCTGAAGGCACTGATCAACAACATGACCTTGACCAGAATTAAAGCGGGTCGTAGAAACCCTGGGGAATGTATTGGATGGGCTTTTAGGCAAAAGTTTTGGCAACCCACATTTTGGCCACAAGTTTGTGGACACAGCTCTGTTAGCTCAATGTATTGGAAGAGCTTTTGGATAAACCCTCTTTTGGCACCCTGCATTTTAGCCAAAAGTTTGTGGACACAGCTCTATTAGTCAAACATACTTAATGAGCTTTTGCCCAAAAGTTTTGGCATCGCACATTTTGGCCAAAGGTTTTTGGACACAGCTATGTTACTCAAATGTATTGGATGGGCTTTAAGGCAAAAGTTTTGGCAACCCACATTTTGGACACAAGTTTGTAGACACTGCTATATTAGATAAACATACTTAATTAGCTTTTGGCCAAATGTTTTGATACACCACATTTTACCACACACCTATACCATAGTAATACCATAGCAATGCCTTAGAAACCAACAACTATAGCATACAAGCTGCTCTTTGGGTTGTTCAGTGCCTGGGTTTGTTAAGCTACCACTGTTGTTTCCTTGAGCAAAACTACTATCAACTTTCCAAGCTGTGACGTGAGGAAAAGGACATTTTGCCATAATTAACCTCCTGCTCATTTCCTGCTCTCTCATTGGCTCCCTTGGTGAAAGCATCAACAGGGACTTTTCCACACAGGGACTGTTTGGGGTTTGTTTTTAACCGGCACTTCTCCAATACTAAAAAAAAGACCTGCAAGCTCAGACGTTTAGGTCAACTGTCAATCACAGCAGTTGTGAAGCTTCCAGTTTTTGATGAGTGGTTGAAATATGAGGTCACAGACCCCAAACAAATCCATGAAGGCTTTGTGATAGTGTCTCCAATGTCTGCGTCTTCAAGGCTGGTATTGCTGTAGGTTTTTATTCCAATCCAACTGAAGCAGCTCTGATTCCACGGCTGGCTGTGAAACAAGATGAGCTCCTGCTCTGTGTCCCACCAATCTAGTGGCATAGCCTATAAAAGCAGAAATGGTGCCGTGGGTTAATCCACAATGGTTCTCTGGCGGTTTCACTGGGTTTGCCACAGTGGGGTTTCTGTGGGCAGTGTGTGGTAGGACAAGCTCAAGCATATACCCCAAGAACAGTGAGAAGTCTCAATGGCTTACCACATCCTCGGCTAGAAGCGCCTGATCACGTGGGCCACTGTAGGATTACTGCGGTCACTCTGAGCTGGACTACGCTCTCAAAAAAGGTTTTGATGACAATAATCCCGCCCCACACCAAAAAAGAGACATTGATATTGAACTCAAAGAACCACTAAGATGCTTAAGTTAAAGGTTCTTCAGATTGGAGAAAAAACACTTGACCTTGTGTAGATGAATAGCACCAACAGGATCACAAGCCAAAGAACCCTTTTGCTTAGAGTGTGTGGCCCACTGTGGGTCATTATTAGGGACGTCCCGATCAGGCTATTTTGATCGGTCTCTTAATGTTGAACATCAGCCGATATCCAATCTGATCTGATCTTTGTGTGTGTATAAAAACTCCAGCCCCACAGTTTAGATCAGACGAGCTGCAGATTGATCGGTTCAGTAAAATCTCATAATCAGACTTTCTGGACTGATTAGTTTAGTCCAGACTTTTCTTAAAATCACTGTTTTATAGTGTTTAATATCTTTTAATCAAGTCCTGGCCAATCAGCTCCCAGCCTCTTTTACACACTGCAGTCAGGTCACTTCCTGTGTGTGTGTAGAGGTACACACTCTGGACTGGTGTCTGTGGTTGTTGGTCTACTGGTGTGTAACTGTTTTATAGTGAGTGAATGTGCTGTGTGTGATTGGGGTCTCTATAGGGTGTGTGTGTGTGTGTGTGTTAGCATTAGCGTTAGCCTCCACTCGGTTTTAAATTGGGCTCTTGTTGCTTCACACTGCAGAACCTCAACTCTTTTATTTACCTTCTGAGAACGTCCGCACTGCTTCAGCCGTCTGGCCAGTAATGTCCATTAATGGTGCCTTGAGGACACCAGATGGCGCTCTAAACATTGTGGATTAGTTTAGCATTAAAATAGGCCACGATTGGCACCAAACCTGATCCACTGGAACGGATCAGGACATGCTTAGTTATTATTATTATTATTATTATTATTATTATTATGCTGCATAAATGACTGCTGAAGGCACTGATCAACAACATGACCTTGACCAGAATTAAAGCGGGTCATAGAAACCCTGGGGAATGTATTGGATGGGCTTTTAGGCAAAAGTTTTGGCAACCCACATTTTGGCCACAAGTTTGTGGACACAGCTCTGTTAGCTCAATGTATTGGAAGAGCTTTTGGATAAACCCTCTTTTGGCACCCTGCATTTTAGCCAAAAGTTTGTGGACACAGCTCTATTAGTCAAACATACTTAATGAGCTTTTGCCCAAAAGTTTTGGCATCGCACATTTTGGCCAAAGGTTTTTGGACACAGCTATGTTACTCAAATGTATTGGATGGGCTTTAAGGCAAAAGTTTTGGCAACCCACATTTTGGACACAAGTTTGTAGACACTGCTATATTAGATAAACATACTTAATTAGCTTTTGGCCAAATGTTTTGATACACCACATTTTACCACACACCTATACCATAGTAACACCATAGCAATGCCTTAGAAACCAACAACTATAGCATACAAGCTGCTCTTTGGGTTGTTCAGTGCCTGGGTTTGTTAAGCTACCACTGTTGTTTCCTTGAGCAAAACTACTATCAACTTTCCAAGCTGTGACGTGAGGAAAAGGACATTTTGCCATAATTAACCTCCTGCTCATTTCCTGCTCTCTCATTGGCTCCCTTGGTGAAAGCATCAACAGGGACTTTTCCACACAGGGACTGTTTGGGGTTTGTTTTTAACCGGCACTTCTCCAATACTAAAAAAAAGACCTGCAAGCTCAGACGTTTAGGTCAACTGTCAATCACAGCAGTTGTGAAGCTTCCAGTTTTTGATGAGTGGTTGAAATATGAGGTCACAGACCCCAAACAAATCCATGAAGGCTTTGTGCTAGTGTCTCCAATGTCTGCGTCTTCAAGGCTGGTATTGCTGTAGGTTTTTATTCCAATCCAACTGAAGCAGCTCTGATTCCACGGCTGGCTGTGAAACAAGATGAGCTCCTGCTCTGTGTCCCACCAATCTAGTGGCATAGCCTATAAAAGCAGAAATGGTGCCGTGGGTTAATCCACAATGGTTCTCTGGCGGTTTCACTGGGTTTGCCACAGTGGGGTTTCTGTGGGCCGTGTGTGGTAGGACAAGCTCAAGCATATACCCCAAGAACAGTGAGAAGTCTCAATGGCTTACCACATCCTCGGCTAGAAGCGCCTGATCACATGGGCCACTGTAGGATTACTGCGGTCACTCTGAGCTGGACTACGCTCTCAAAAAAGGTTTTGGTGACAATAATCCCGCCCCACACCAAAAAAAGAGACATTGATATTGAACTCAAAGAACCACTAAGATGCTTAAGTTAAAGGTTCTTCAGATTGGAGAAAAAACACTTGACCTTGTGTAGATGAATAGCACCAACAGGATCACAAGCCAAAGAACCCTTTTGCTTAGAGTGTGTGGCCCACTGTGGGTCATTATTAGGGACGTAGGCCATGATTGGCACCAAACCTGATCCACTGGAACGGATCAGGACATGCTTAGTTATTATTATTATTATTATTATTATTATGCTGTATAAATGACTGCTGAAGGCACTGATCAACAACAGGACCTTGACCAGAATTAAAGCAGTCCGTAAAAACCCTGGGGATTTCTGGGGGATGGGGGGGATTTCATTGGGGTTTGCCGACCCACACTTCCCACTGAAACCCACAGTGGTCCCAGGTGGGCGTGTTTGCTGGGAAGGCTATGATTATTTTAGGAGATAGACTCCTGTCACTGCACTCAGACCTACAAAGCACTGTCAGTATCGACTGAACTGTAGATTTATCATCAGAAACCCATTCATCATAACCATACACGCTCATTAAACACTGTATTATCCTCTTTATCAGACGCAGAAATGCCATAACATGCTGCACTAACAGCATCCAACACAGCGATGAACACACTAGATAGAGAGAGCAGGTTTTGGCATGCAGTCAATCAACCAGAGACAGAAGACAATCTAATAAGCAGGACTCTTAAAGGGATTGATTAATTTTAAATAGTTTTTAAATATAGGACATCTATTTCAGGTATATATTAACATATACAAACATATATGTGTAGCCCCCACAAACCAGACATCCTAGCTGCCCAACAGGTCTAGAAAATCATCGCTTGAAGAGAAAAGTGCGGAGCTGCACCTGAAAGCCCTCAAATATGCAGTTCTCTAACATTACCACAAGAGGGCGACATTTCCCCATTTACAAACTACAAACCCGCCTCTATCAGAGCACTGGACTGTTCTCTCATAATAAGTTTTATTACTATTGTATTACCATTATTGTAATTTTCTGTCCTTCTTATTTATTTATTTATTTTATTTATTTATTTATTTTACAATAGGTCACTAATATCCTGGGTTTATGTGTTAGATCTACAGGTTGACAGCGGTGCAGTTTACTAATGTAACCACAAGAGCTGCACCTGAAAGCCCTCAAATATGCAGTTCACTAACATTACCACAAGAGGGCGACATTTACAAACCCACCTCCCTCAGAGCACTGGACTGTTCTCTCATAATAAGTTTCAATTTATTGTATTACCATTATTGTAATTTTCTGTCCTTATTTATTATTATTATTATTATGGTCAGTATTATTAGGTCAGTAATATCCTGGGTTTATGTGTTAGAGCTACAGATCCACAGCGGTGCAGTTTACTAATGTAACCACAAGAGTGAGACATTTCCCCACCTTTACACTACAAACCCACCTCCCTCAGAGCACTGGACTGTCAGGAGTCTCACCTGGATTTGTCCTCTTCCTCCCTACCTACCTCGTTGGCAGTGGGCGTTGTTATGGTAACAGCAGGTCTGAGGTGTAGTATTTTATATTTATTTATCTACATTGGGACAAAAAAAAAAAAGTTCGATTCACCTGATCAGTTCGTTCTGACGAGCCGAGTCACTAACGTGAGTAGCGGTTAGGGCCGAATCGAATCAGTTAAGTGAGTCACGATGCCGGAACCGTTACAAAGGGCGAAGGGGCGGGGCTGTGGGAGGAGCCCGCTTACTAAAAGCCGTCCTAAAAACAAACACGCTGCACGCGAGGACTCCCTACACCGGTGACTCGCTCTATGTGCACGCTCTTTCCTTCTGCGGGGGAAATGACTCGAGCCCTCGCGCTGGCGAAGGACCACGCAGATGGCCTTTGACCTTCCCACCGAGTAAATAAATGGACCTCGCAAGGTTTAATACATAGACATGTGTGATATGTGTGATCTCGTGGCTGCATGCAGTCACTCAGATCCTCACAGCAATGCTTCTTCTCTGGACTGTAGAGACCGTTACTCCTACAAAACTCTTACACCCCTGATTTCAGAAGAAACAATGAACGAGCAGGTGTCCCAATACTTTTGACCATATAGTGCACCTACGATTTGACAGTGTACAGGAGATGAGGTTCTCCAGAAGCAGGACTTAACCACTGTACACTCTTAAAAGGTTGGATGGGGATCTTTACTAAAGGCCTTGCAGCCACATAGAACCACTGTGTTTCCCTGCTCCCAACATCCCTGAAGCAACCAACCAGCGAATGAACAAAGCCTTAGGGAGTTACCAGGTGGCTTAAAACAGGAGGAGCACCACAAACGATAGGGTAGTGGTCCTCCAGGGCCAGGGTTGAGGAACACCAGAGTGTGACCTTCCAGTACTTCATGTGGAAGCTTATTTGTGCATCGACTGCAAAAAGTTAAATTTGCCTACAGGAACCTTTGTATCTCACACAGACAGACAGACAGACAGACATACAGACAGACACCACTCAGTAGGATAAACTGTGCATAATAATCCTTTATTCATTCAGAGTCAATTTGCATGTTTAACAGGTTCCCTCTAAGCAGATCCAAAAAAAAATAAGAAAAGAAAATCCCTCAAAAACAAAACCTCATATAAACATCTTCAACCTCTTCATGCCACCTCTTCACTCAGTACATAGAAAATACTGGAGGCTGCACCTCTCTGAAGCTTCAAACCTCTGCCTTTAGCAACTCTGTGGATGGGTATTGGGTCTAAACTTGAGTACTCCGGCGTTCCACCAGCCGAATCACGCTCAACCTGCAGCGGTGGGCGACGAGCGAAAGTGAAATGTGTCTCAAAAGGCCAGATCATACGCACATTTACTGCAAACATAGGCGCTCATAGTGGAGCACAACTGCTGATAAACTGTTTTCTGCTGCTTATAGCTGATGCATATGTGGAGAATATAAAGTGCCTTTAAACCAGTGGATCATAATCTGAGGGGAAGAATGGAGGAGGGGGGAAAGGAGAAGGGGAAATGGGAAAAGCAGCTACAGATTTAGCACCATGCTGACGATGCAAATTAAAGGGGTCCTAAATCTGGATTAAAACAGGAGGGTGCTGGTGATTGGAAAGGGGTTCAAAGATATTGTAAGGAGGGTCTCTATCCATGCAGCTGGCTGACTGCTTCATTGTAAATCCCTCCACACCCCTTAACCAGCAATACCCCCCAGCTGTAGACTCGTTCCACAGCTGCATTTTAAACGGTAGCAATGCCAGATTGTGGATCTACTCTTACCCTGGGGCTTTGCTACAAAAATAATAAATAATCAATGGGTGTAATGAAAGTGAAGCTGCAAGTTTCCATTATGATGAGTAGCTGTAGCAGCGTGTTGCGGTGCGTTAATGAAAAACGAGCCCACAGTGACGACTAATCTATATTAGTAATACTGGGTCTATAGCATGTACCACACTGCAGCTGTAATATCATTCAGCTCAACCACAACTTCGGCTAGTCACTGAACCTCCATTCAGGGCCTACTCATGGCTAAACTAACACCGTAGAGAAAGAAGAGGGGGGGGGGGGGGACAAAACAAAACAAAAAACAGGGGGAGAGGAAGGGAGAGAGGGGGCAGGGAATGCAAAGTAATGACATAAGAGAGAGGAAAGGTAAAGTAGGAGGGGTGGGAAGAAATGAGAGGGGCAAAGGTGTGATCCTGTTTACTTTGTGTGAACCATAGAGGTGCTAAACAGAAGCTTCTGCTTTTTCTTCTTTTTCTTGCCTCCTTTCTCCTCTGAAAAACAGAAAAGGGGAGAGTAAATTCAGCAGTCAGCCACAATAGCAATATGTGTAATGAGCTAACTTCTTTTAGAGAGACCTTCACCCTGCTATAAATACTATTAAATACTATTATAAAAACTATTCATTATTTTCAGCACATTTTATGGAGTCTCACTTTTTTAGGGCCTATTTAACGTCTCAATTGTGAGCACAGTTTTAAGGATTAAGAACTGGTAGATGCCTACATTTAGGGTTTAATGGGTTAAAGCCATTCAGGGTGTAAAAGTGCATGCAGATGTAAGGTAACACTGTCCCTCCAAAAACAATGACTACTTCTGAAAATCCAGGGGAACTTCCCTTTAACAGAGCTTAACAACATACCAATGTTCTGTACAATGAAATAACTGGGGTCCAAACCCAACATGCACAGCGAAAAGGTAGAGCATGAGCAGGGAAAGAAACTGACCAGAGGTGGTTAGAGCCTTGGCTGGGGCAGGAGGTCCGTGGTCCAGCTGCAACAGTGCCGCCTCGAACGCCTGACTGAAGGAGTTCTGGAAGTTAGGCACCGGCACCCGGTCAGAGCCATCACTCTCCCCATCACTGTCAGCCACCGGAGGAGCCAGGAACACATCTACACACAGGAGATTGTAAGACACTGAGCTCACCACAGTGAAGTGGATTCACAGTGGCTAATTAATGTCTGCGTTCTAGAAAGGCCTACCTTTCTTTGCAGCAGGTTTGGGCCCAGCATCTGGACGAGCCTTTCCATCCCTCAGCATCTAGAGAAGAGTTAAGGGTTTCAACTGAGTGCATCACCAATCAGTGACGTATATCAGTAAAGCATATTAGCCTTGCCCAGGAAAAAAGGTGTGCACCCAAAAGGTGTAGTGATGAGACACACCTGAGCAAAGGACATGCAGTGAGAATCCTCCTCCACACTACCCACACTGAGGCAGGGACTGTTTCCACTCAGACTGGGGAACATCACTCCATCTGTAACAAAAAGACTTGAGGTATTACAAAACATGCAAAAGATCTTGGCATCTCATTTTCACGGATTTGTTCTACTAAAGAAGGCGCAACTGCTAAAAATGTGAGCACATCATACTTAATGTCAGGTCCTAACTATGCACACACATGCTCCCACACCATCGAGGGAATCTGCAGGATCCTTTATGTTTAAAATTTATTAGAAGGCAAAATGGGCATTAAAAGGGTTCAAACTGGGGATTAAATATTTAAAAACTCATAGCATGCATCAGGCTTAAGAGTTTTAACTTCCAAGTGACATCATTTAAATCTCATTAAATTTTATTGGATTTTCCTATGAACCTGAAGATGCAATTAAATGCATTACCAGAAGCAGGGCTGCTGCTGAGAGGAGATGAGGGTCCAAACAGGAGCTCGGGTGGCTGCACTGAGAGGCTGTTTTGAGGTGGTGAGCCAAATGCTGGGAAGTGCTGCAAGTTCTCCAGCCCAATGTGCACCTCTGGGTCTAAAAAGACAGTAAAACGTAATTTTAAAAAAATCATTTATAATAAATAATGTGCTAGAAAAATAAACTAGTGTTATTTTCTTATTTGGCAAAAAAAGGCCTCCTATCCCAAAACAGATGAATTAATGTATAACTGTTCTGCCTCCTAGAACAAGGTCTAAGGAAACCAACACCTTCAACAGGGTGAGCAATTCCAGTCCTAGTGGGCTGGATTCCATCAGTTTTGGGTTAACTGGCAGGTTTAGTAGGTTTGTTGGAGAAGGGAACTCACATTTCCCCTGCTTTCGGTTCTCCTCCATCTCAATCCTCCTTTCTCTTCTCTTCTCATCCCTCACTTTCTTCTGCCTGAGACGCTTTCTCTTCTCCAGATCATCTGGGGAAGAATGGGAAGACAAATCTGCTTAATCTCCTGTTTCAGAACGTTTCACTGCATTCTGTTACTCAAATGTCAACACGAACATCTTTGATTTTCACTGCTGGAATATCCATATATAAACACACAAATACATGGTCAGCGTACCTGAAAAGCTGTCCAGAGTCTCTTTGGAGAGGATGGGTGGTTGCAGGTTGAGCTCACAGATGCTGAACTCACAGGTGAGAGGCAGATGAGACAGGTAACGGTGCCGACGACGAACATCCTTCAAAAAAAACAGTTCACACGAACCTGAAGCACTGAAAGCTATTCTTGTGGACAGTCTTGCTAAAGGTATAATTGCAGTGTTTACAAATATTAGATGACACAGCGGGAGAGATGATGTGCACCTACCTCATTGACTGTGTGCCCTTCGATCTCCACTACAGAAGCAGTGATTGACTGAGGGCTATTCTCCAGACTGCCGTACTCCCTCAGCAGGCAGCGAACATTTACTGGATGAAGGAACATCTGCTGCCCGTCGTCCGCTACATACACACAAACCAGAGAGAACCTATGAAACTTGTATTAAATGTTTGTGGACATTCCATTTCCAACTCCATTCAACTATTTTTTATCTGCTCTTATTGACAAAGCTTGTCTAGTGCCAGTACTTTTGGCATGAGGTGGGGTGGTGATCATACAATATCCTGACCTCCCTAATGCTTTTGCCACTAAATGCAATCAAATCCTCACAGCAATGATATTCTAAAATCTAGTATAAAGCCTTCTGGGCAGTAGCACTAAAAAAAGAAGGAATTTTTATTTCAGAGAAAAATGAACGAGCAGGTGTCCCAATACATTTTGTCCATAGTGTTTAAATATTTATTGATGAACATTTACATTTCACAAACAAAAAAGGTTTTTCGTAACAGGGTCTCTGCAAATATGTATACAGCCCATTATTAAGACAAATGGATCACCAAACTGCAGTTCCACCTTAACCTACAAGGCGGCCTCCCCCTACTGGTGGGCCATCCTCACTCTGGTCTAAATTAATGTACCAAAACACAAACCTTGGTAGAAGTAGTAGTATGGGCCATGCTGAGGGTTTTGAGGGGGCGCAGCCTCGCTCTGACCAGCACCCTGATCTGGGTTTTCTTCTCCAGGTCCTTCCGGCACCTGCTCAGGCAGTTCCTCAGGTGGCTCTTCAGGCGCATCCTGAACCTCGTCATCAAAAGCAGACGCATACTGCAGAATGGGCTACAGAGGAGAGCACAGAAACGTGGTTTTAAGGTTTTTTACATATTAAGGAACAATGCCTCTTTGACACAAATTGATTTGCTGGTCAAAAGCTCAAGTATGTGAGTGAAAAGGAGTGAAAAAAACCCCATCAGTTTTCACTTCACATTTGCTGGACATTATGATAAACTCCTAATCAGTGTCTGCTCCATATGTAATCTTAAAGGTCAGTTATTTAATTTAATTAATCTTAAATTAAGAACATAGCAGATATGCATTTAAAGCAAATAATTTAACTGCACCTGAATAAAGCATGACCAAGTTGAAATTAGATCTGAAACAGCAAATATTTACATTTGAAAAGACATCTAATGCACTACTACGTACACCCATTTTAAGAGAACAATACTGTGCAGCCTACTTTGTTCAATGAGATGGAGCGGTATGGTGGCACGCTTTTATCCAAGCTTCCCTAAAGTAAGGCATGTACTATCAAGAACACAGTAAGCCTAATCCACCACTTTAAGTGCTTTAAGTACCTTGGAGCTGGTGAGGGTGTTGACTGCCACCTCAGGAGCAGCACAGTCAGTCAGAGAAAGTTTCCTCATGTCCGCACCTTCCACAGTGCCTCCATCCTGACCGTTCCGTTTCAGCAGTGCATCCTCTCGCTCCTACAACACAGGCAGCATGAATCAGACTTACAATTTTAACCCACAAGCATTTAGCAAAATGCCAGAGGAAATGTGAAGTGATTTGGCCAGCAGTACAATAATACTTATGTTGACAAATTACACCTCTTCTAAATCTGCTAGTGCGCCCTCTAGAAGCTGGAAGCTGCAGCGTCTAACTTTGCCTCAAATGTTGTTAACGCTCCTACGGTTCTCCTGCAGCCACAAATGAAGCAGAAAAGCCTCTGGATCTGCTCTACTCAGTCCACTTCTCTCTAAGCCCTGCACTCGAGGCTGAATATACTCTTAAAGAGTGAAGAATGCATGTGTGCAGTTTGTTGCATTGTATTACAGCCTGTGGTTCACGGTCGCTGAGAAACCGCAGTGTAGTAAATGTACATTTCCCTGTGTGAATACAAGTGCACACCTGGAGCTGCAGCAGGGCGCTCTGTGTGAAGCAGGCCTGCGGGTCGTCCTTCTCCTGGCTGAGCTGTGCCTGCAGTGCTGCCCTCTCCTCAGTCAGCAAGCTCAGAACCTGCTCCTGAGACGCCAGCAGCAGCTTTGAGTACGCACTCAGACGCACATCTGAAAGAAAGACGTACAAGAAACAGTGACTAGAAATATAAAGAATGAGCTGGAAACTACGCATCCACACATCCTCCATCAATGTATTGACCATACTAATGCTTCTAATGCCAATTATAACACTGTTTACTCTCCATACTTACAATTTTACCATTATCCAATAACAACAATCCATCCTCTATGACCACACAAAGTAGATCAGCGGATAAACAACAGAGACGCCGCCTCACCTCCAATGCGGATGGGCTCCTCTACTTTGACCCACTGCGAGCTGGGCAGAGCCACCAGCACACCTTTCTCCCGACGCATCAGGTGCATTGTGATGAGGTCACCAGGCACATACTGACGTGTCTCCATGGCAACAACACTGGAAAGAAAGGACAGTTCAAGTTGAGCCTACACAAGTTTGGCTGCAGGGGAGCTTGATATGCCCTGTGTCTGACTTGGATGCAGAGCTGCTGCTGCTGTACAAACCTCTTGAGGTCTGCGCTGTGCACAGCCTCGTAGCAGATGGGGCACTTGGACCAGCTCTTCTCACTGAGAGACAGGTAGTGCAGCATGCAGGGCCAGCAGTAAATGTGGCCACAGCGGGTGATGTGCGCTGCCACAGGCGGATACAGACAGATTGGGCATGTCGGCACCTCGTGGCTGTAGATACGCTGTGAGGATGGTGAAGGGGGGATTGGGGGGGCGAAATTATGTTATGGAAAGCGCAAGTACAGCCCTCACATACATCCATGCATTTTTTTAAAATGTATTTCTTTTTTAGAAGGTGTCCACAAACAACCGGAAATTTAGCATGTCCAAATGTTTGTGGACAACTTCCAAAAAATACAAATAAATACATACTGACAATAACGTAATATTCAATTTCTGAAATCCAATACTTATCCATACAGTATATTTACATGGTCATTGCATTTCCATTCTAATAATCTGAATTGGCCAGATTTCATGAGGAATTATGATGAATAGACCGAAATGCTGTAAAAAGACTTAATTCTTTATATAGTGTTCTACCGTTTTTTCCTTCTCCTGTGATTTTCATCACAACAATGAATATAAATGGTTGTAAGTTAGGCCATTTCTTAATTCTTGAGGAGGAAATTTACTAAAACGACTGGCAATGACTTTTTAAATAGAGTTCATATCAAGTAATCATAAGTCCTTAAAAGAAGCCTTACCACTTGCTGCACACAGTCCCAGCTGACCAGAGTATCTGGGTCAGTGAAGTGAGCTTGGTAGTCCTGGTCATCAATCACCACAAACTGGCAGCTAGAGATACACAAGACACAGAATTACACACACTGATTCAAAACTGACCAACATTTTTTGGGCAGCTACAGGTTTGCTGTAGTAATAAACTGAATTAGTAGTATGTGTGGATCAAATTACACCCCCCCCCACCTCCCCCAACATACAGAAACTGGGACATTTGTTTATTTTTTGCTTTTTTATATATATATATATATATATATATATATATATATATATATATATATATATAATAAAAAAAGCTACTACTTAATGTTAATGTTGATGTTACTGCATTTTAGAACCAATACTGCTTTCATCAGCAGACCAGCAGCCAGCAGGATAGTAGTAATCACTTCCATCAATGTGAAAGACAAAATCAACCCTCCCAGTCAAACAGTACTCAGCTTCTTGTAGAAAACCAGCAAAACATGACCCATGGCATCACAGGGGAGGCTTTAGACATTAACGTATTTAGTGCAATCACTCACTCACTTGCAAAAAACACCATGACTTGGTAATGGTGCAATCCGGATGTACACAGAGTTAAAGCAACATTATGTAGCAACTCTCCTAAAATAGAAGCTTCAGATTCAGGTTGGTAGACTGAGGCTAATAGGGAGAGGGAAGCCCATCATTCCCACTCCGGGCCGGAACGCTGCTACTGCACTATGGAGCGTCGGTGGAGCTGCAGGAGGAGAACCTCTCTCCAGAACTGTATAACGTTGAGTAACCCTAGTCATTAGTGTACAATACTGTAGTATTGTACATCGCCACAGCCCCATGCTTCTCTAACTTATTACCTTATTAACAAATGCACGTGTAAAGCTGTCCATGAGGGGCGGGGGGCATTTGTTGCAGCAGCGTAAAGGTGAATTATGCTCCCCAACTGTAAGGGAAGCCCAGAAGCCAAAAATGCATTAAGTCTAGCCAACTGCATTGCACTCAGTGCAGTAGGGAGTATTTAACAAATTAACAACAAACTAACGCATGGTGGAAAAATGTGCATCCCTGGCTTGATTTTAATTCATCCACATAAGAGATTCTGCTCCGTTTGTAGGAATTACCCTAGGAAAACTAGATCTCTATTTGCTGCTGATATTTATAGAAGGCAACAAGTACAGCATTATGAAAACATCTGGTCATCTCACATGTATGAACAGCTCATCCCACACTCTCTTACTTCTGCACAATTGCACAAAAGAGTTTTTGGACTGTAAAAGAAATGTAAGACAGCATCTAAACTGCTATGAAACCAATTGTGCATGTGCCCTTAACATCAGAATCATAAAAGTAAAATATCCCCCCCCCTCGCCCCTGCAAGAACTCAAGAACCTGGCGGAAAGGTGGAGAGTTTGGTAACACTCACTTGGCCTGCAGGAAAAGCTCCTTGTTAAAGGGCTTGTGCTTATGGCCCCACTTGTTGCGGCGTCCCCAGCAGGAATGACCATCGCCTACAGAGCCGAAATGGCCTCCACGTGGCTCAAAGGTAAAATTGAGCAGGTGGTTGAGACTGATCTTTTTGGGTCCAGAAAATTGAGCCGGGCTAAACTCGGCCCGGCGGGTTTCTGCTACCTGAGAGGAAAGAAGGGAGAATGGTTACTATCTCAAACGTTTAGCAATAATATTTTTGCTTTGCTTGGATAAGCAATTTATTATTATTATAATTATTTATAATTATTGCTTTGGATGTGTCTCCTATCTCTGTTCATTGACTACAGTGTTGTGCTACGGGATATACCATAAATATTGATATACCACGAGTGTGCAATGTAATTACAAAAACGAATGTGTGGAAATGTCTCATTTGTGTTGGAATGGTTTGGTTTCTGGAGGGACGGTACTGTCCAGTGTAATTAAAGGTAAAGGGAATGATCACTTTCATCACCCTAAACAAGAGAGTCCAGTACAGACTGCTGGGTCAGTGAATTGCATGACGAGTGCAACCTTCATGTTTATTATTTTAAACAAACTATCCAAATATCCAGCATGCTGTGTTTTTCCACATTCACCTATTTCTTTTCAACTGCTCGACCACTCACCTCTTCTCTTCTCCCACCGCCCATGAGCCCACCCTGTCTGCCTCCTCCACCGCCTCTCTGAGGGGGTCTCTTGTCGAAACTCTTGCCTTTCTGTGGGTGGGTGCGGCGAGGGCCTGGAAAACTCTCCGCCTTTGGGAAGGAGGGCTCACGCTTACGGTTGTACCGTTTGGAGCCCCCATTATTCTTTGTATCTGAAAAGGAGAGAAAACCAAAGTGCACTGTTAATGTACACAACCTAGACTGCATTCAGAGAGTCTAAATGGTGGGCTATGACAATGGTATGACGACCACGCCAGTAGAGAAACTCATGATCTACAGTAGACGAGCATCAGGCGTGTCCACTTCGCCATTTTACAACAACTGGCTTCCAACTACAGCACATATGATGACTTAAGGGTGGTGAACTTTGTTCAGCATGACTAATCGAGGCCAGGTCAGGTCACATTTGGGATTAACAAGTGTTTGTGCCAACCAGTGAAGACCTATCTAGTCCATAATTTTAAATAAAAATAAAGCAACAGCTATAAATATTAATCAGTAATAACTTTAGTTTCTTTACATCTAAATATGATCGCACATTTGCTGTAAACCCCACAATTGATCCCATTTTTAGTCCCTAAACCTGGGTTGGCAGAAGGGGTTGTTACAGAAGTCACAAACGGAGTCGGCACAGCTGTATTTGCTGGATTACATGAAGCTGAAACTGGATCAGGAACATGCTTCAGGAGGCCCAGCTGACAGAGCTCAGTATAAAGCAATCTGATCTTTCCTCTCATTTGCCTGGGTAATCATTCAATTCAAATTAACCTGTTTATAACGAAGCTTTAACAGTATAATTCATCAAGTGAAATTAGGTTTAATAAACTCATATCAACCAATTTTCCATTTTCCAGTTCATTAAAAAAGCTTGGACAAAAACTAAATGAATGTATAAATAAAAGCAAACCCGTGTTGAACTCTGAACACAGAACAGCTTCTTCGGGCCTCATGATAAGAGCTCTGAGGGTGTTTCACACAGCTTATCAGTCGAGTCCAGAGGAAGCTCAGACACGACCAAACACATTCTGACCAAAACACACCTTCAGAATGAGCCGAAATCCCCCCCATGTAAATGAATCTCTTTCACAAAGGGAGATACGGTTATTAAATGTAGTGCAGAACATCAGACAGAGCCTTTCTGCAGATCTTGTCAGCTGATTCCTAAACTAGGCCTCCCCGAAAGCCTGCAGTCATTCCAACTGTGAATCGCTTCCTTAAGCCACACGGCAATCCACCGAACAGGAATAGCAGCTCACCAACAGTTGCATATTCACAGAAGAGCCCAGACGAAAACATGAAATGGCCTTTAGGAGGAGTCTTGATTTCTACTGGTTCTTGTAAAGTATAAAAAGCAAGCCTGAGAGATTATTCAAGTAATTATATTCAATTATAATCTATAATTATATTGCTTAAATTACTTTTTTGGCTTCTAATAGTTATGAAATCGACACGAAAACCAATTGCCCCATGTTCAGTTTCATAATGGTGATATTTTTGTTTGCTATAAATCCAGAGCACCTCTCGTCTTTACAGATTTGAGTTTTCTGCCCTCCCAATTCGACTTTAGTGTTTTTTTAAGTTCAATAAATACATGCAATTACTATGATCAAAGGGTAATGATTGTAATGATGTGATATGACCAATTTGTGATCTGGTCTTCACCATATTAATGCCAATGTGTCCCGCTAGCTCTTCCAAGGGACTATAAATGTCCCAACCTTTGTGGAAACTGATTTCAATGAAGAAACAAAGCATCTGAGATCATCCTGCTCATTTCTGTATTAATAACTCAGCTCAGCAAATTTTGTTTTTACTTAATTTGGACTTTCTGCATCAAATAAATCTGTGCATTATTGAAATAAAGATCTTTAGATCAACCAATCACGTTGATCTGCTGATTATTGATGGATATGGTCACAAGTTATTAAATATTTGCTCATTAAAGCACTTAACTTAATACAAGTAGGGCAAATTTCATAGCTGGAATTTCCTCTAATCTTCCCATTAATCTGCAATGGAGAGTCTGAACACTGCATCTACAGGTCTCACACCTGATTAGTAAACTATATACAGTCAATTTTAATAAAAGTAATAATTCATAATTCAGAGACTTTAATAAAGGCTATAAAAACAAGACGAGAGACCGCAAGCCAGCGCAACGGTCAGCCGTTTGGCAGCTAGCTAGCATTAGCCAAATTAGCAAAACAGCTAACCTGAAACGGCTAAAACACAGCTATAAACCAAAACACACAATAAAACACTACCTTTTATTACTCTAATCAGGTTTATATTTTAAAAAGTTCAGTAAAACGTGTCAGTACTGATACTAATTTAGGTAGAAAGAGCTTATCAATATAAACCGAGGCGAACTCCAGCTACGCTAAGCTAAGCTAAGCTAAGCTAGCACTAGCTCACAGCATCCAGCTCTTTTACTGAAAACAGTGAAGTTAAACTCTAAGCAGCATCGCATCCAGCCATCAAGGAGATAAAGAAGCTAAACTAAGCTTGTGTTGATACCATTAGGTCTGGTTAACAGATTTACAGTCTTAGGTTTGCAGAAGAAAGGGGCGAACTTCGCCATTAACGGCGATCTGTCCCCGCAGCCCTGGGTCCCCGCAGCCCTGGGTCCCCGCAGCCCTGGTCCCCGCAGCCCTGGTCCCCTCACAGAGCTGCTCGGAGGGGCAGGGAGAGGAGTGTGGAGCTATCTATCTAGTTGGGAGAGACTCATTTCATAATAATAAATAACTAGATATCAAATACGGTCACAGACCGACCAGAACTTAAATGGTAGCCAACAGAAACGGGTCTCCTCTCCTCCTCTGAACTGCAGGCTTTTCCTGAGGGGCCATGTTTCTAAAAACAGCAGTGAAACCATATAGTCACATCGTTTAATCACTCAATTAAGCTTTTTTTTAGCTTTAACATGTTTAAGTACACTATAAAAAGCTAAATCGGTCACGTCTGATGATCATAATCTCAGGACAGTAAGTTTACAGAAGTTAGCGAGCTCATTTAGGCTGTCAGTCATCTGGCTAAGCTTCATCTATAACGATTCTCTAAACCCCTCTTAATTGCATATTGATTAAATTGGAGTGATGATATTGATATTAAACTAGTACTTTCCCCATGATTAAGCTGATTAAGTTGTAATAATACTCGGAAAGCAGCTCCGGGCCTACAGAGCCGGGCCTACAGAGCCGGGCCTACAGAGCCGGGCCTTCTCCTGTCGGCTGAAGTAAACAAACCCACTCCTGGATTCAGCTTCACAGCATACGGCTGAAACACCACACGTAGGACCAACGTATTAAGCGACACCGACCTGTTTTAGGCTTAGATTCTGCAGATGTCGGGCCTGTTGAACTGGACCGGGTTGCGTTCGGGTTTTTCTCCATGTTCGAGCAGCTCTGGCGGGGTGAAGCGCTGAGGCCGAGCTCCGGTGAGAGAGCCGCCGAGCTCTCTAGCATTAAACGGGGCGAAACAATAGGAAAGCGGGTCGGTGCGAATGCAGGTCAGGCGACCAAGGCCCTGGTTCATTTCTGTCAAACGCGGACACTCCATCACGGCGACATCTTGACAACAAAACCCGAGAAAAGAAAAACAGAGACACGGTGCAGATGTCTCAGTAAAGAAGACTCGAGCAATGGAGACGGGACTGGCGCTCAAAGAGCGGGGCCTTCACCCCGTAAGTCGTCGTTTTCCTCCCCTGTAGTGGGAACTACAGCGCCCCACAAGGCGTTAACCGCTCTCCAATATTGGAAAACGGATCAATTAAACGTCTCGTTGCCCAATTGTTCGGTACGTATGAACGGGATCGCGCTTGTGGCGACGGGTCGCCAAACAGGAACCGTAAACACCCGCAGGAGGCTTATATAGACTCGCTCAGCGGTCACGTGTCGATGTGCCGATTTTCAACCGTCCTGATTGGCTTAAGACTAAATACCCGGAAGCGGATTGCAACCCGAAGTGCGCACTTATGCACTAACTAGCAGGACTAGCTAGGGTACGAGTTTACAAACAGCATATCATCACATGCAAATAATAAAAAAGCTTTGTTATAGCTAATCCATTTTCTTTAATTCTTTCAATCTATTAAATTGCTTGAATTATTTAATTATATTTATATTTTGAGCCTTGATACTTTAGGGGCTCTTTATGTCACCATGCACCAGCATAATATTAATTATTATAATAATATACACAATACTTCACACTGGAGATTAACACCAGCAAGTGTTCTTTCCATAATGGACAGTAGAATTTACAAACTAGCTAAGGGTTCTAGTAAGGACACAGGCCTTTAGTATATTAGTGCTGTGATGTTTCTTAGGTATTCTTAAATAACATCTACACTTACTTTGGGCTGCAATGGAAAACATGTAAGAACACACAACTGACACAATGTCGAATTATTCAGTTTTACCATTTATTATACAGTGCAAAAAACTCCAACACAAACTGAAAGAAAATTCACAGCTCCGTGGTTATTAACCAAACCAACCAAGCTGTTCCAAAACAAGAACACAGATTCCAAAAATACCATTACAGAATGAAGTTTACCGGTTTATTCTACACGTACAGTCAGCGTACAAATGACTCTTCTCTCCTGAACAGAGGGTTAAAATCCATTAATATCAAAACTTTACATAAAGTAATAAACGGGCCTTTCCAAATATGCACAGTGAATTTGCATATACCATAGCAACTAGTGTAGTTAGTTCTGTTCTTCTTCATGCTCTTCTCCTTCATCATCATCATCATCATCACCTTCATCTTGTCTGAGTTGGTTAAGAGAACAACTCAACACTGCTTTTCTGACCTCTTGCCTTTCAGCTGAGAGAGAGAGAGAGAGAGAGAGAGAGAGAGAGAGAGAGAGAGAGAGAGAGAGAAAAAAAGAAAGAAAGAAAGAAAGCGAGAGGGAGAGAGAGAGAGAGACAGTACATACAACATATCATTACAGCTTAGTTTGTAACAAAGTCAGTGGTCAGTGCCTACCTGTAATTAACTCTATATAACATTAGAATAAACCCAAATAAACATAAAGTCAGTGGTCAGTGAGAGCGTCTACCTGTAATTAACTCTATATAACATTAGAATAAACCCAAATAAACAAAGTCAGTGGTCAGTGAGAGTGTCTACCTGTAATTAACTCTATATAACATTAGAATAAACCCAAATAAACATAAAGTCAGTGGTCAGTGAGAGCGTCTACCTGTAATTAACTCTATATAACATTAGAATAAACCCAAATAAACAAAGTCAGTGGTCAGTGAGAGTGTCTACCTGTAATTAACTCTATATAACATTAGAATAAACCCAAATAAACATAAAGTCAGTGGTCAGAATGTCATATTGGTCAGTAAAGTTATTGATATGTTGGTTAGTAGAAACAGATTTGGGTGCTGAACTCCAGACACTACATGAAGGGCTGATTAGAGAACTAGGTTTTACTGGGCTTTTTTTAATCACATTGGAATATTGTTTTGTTTATTTATTCTAATGCAATTTTAGAATCAACAAATAAACAAAATCACATACAGCCCTGATAAACAGCTTACCTGGATGGCTTAAGATTTTGCAGAGTACTACTACATCACATCATATAGTTATAGACGGCAATGTTCTTGAGGGTAAATGTAGTAAACATGTAGTAAACAACCAAACATCCTTGTTATATTAAGAGATTCAAAACAAGTACAATCTGAATTTTGGTTAAAGCTCATTTGAGGATGTAAAATGTTTAAATGCCTGAATACCGGTACTAGCACTGTGTGGGTTTACTCCATCACTCTCCGCTCTGAGTTTGGTCTAAAACCACTAACAGTGTTCTACTGAAGTGAGCTGGCGCAGCAGTCTGAATTATTCTAGACGTATAAAGTTAAGAGAAGAGATCCTACCTTCCGTCTTACAGTGGGGCAGCATTCGGCACAGCTGCTGTCTGTTGTAACGCACAAGAAACCTCTGACATGTTCTGATGGTACCTGTGGAATTAGAGAGATAAGGAGAGCAGTTAGATTGAAATCAATCCATAAAGAAGGTGCTAACAAGGGATTTTTGAGTGATGCCACAGAAGAACCACATTTGGTTCCATACAGAACCATGGTTCTTCCATGGCATCACTCAAAGAATCATTTTTAGGATCTTTACTTATATAACAGTATACCAGTACTTACAATCCTAATGTTTCTTTATATCTGTTAAATTGTTGTATTTGAGTTTATTCTTAAATATTTTATTATATATACAGGAGCTGCCATATTTTTAGGTATGAAAACAAACAAACAAACAAAATCACAGTATGGACAAAAGTATTGGGACACCGGCTCGTTCATTGGAAATCTCATTTAAAAAGAAATTACATTTAAAAAGAGCTGATCCTGCTTTTGTTGGAGTAACTGACTCTACTGTGACGGGCAGAAGAAGGCTTTCTACAAGATTTTAGAGGAGCACTGCTGTGAGCATTTAATTGCAACTAGTGACAAGAGTGTTATGGAGGTCAGGATGTTGGATGATCACCACCCCACCTCATCCCCAACAGTACTGGATGGAGCACCATCCATCATTCCAGAGAACACAGTTCTTCCACTGCTCCACTGCTCAATGCTGGGGGGCCCCATATCCCTCTAGCTCATGCCTGGCATTATTAAGCATGGTGACAATAGGTTCATGTTTATCTGCTCTAGGGAGTCCTATTCTAATGGCTATACTTCTCTACAGGGACTAGACAAGCAGAGTGTGCACATTTGCACATCTGTGTCAGCAGTGGGTGCATTCATTGGACGGAGCGCCTACAACCATTTTGGAAATAGTGCATCTTTATGCATCAGAAGTGATGCACAGGACTGGATTTTGATCAGTGATAGGTCAGATTCTTTTAGCATTCATGGAGACAAGCACAGAAGTAACTGAGGGTTTCTATACATATATAATACAATATGAAACCAGGTAAGAAACCAGGTAAGTCAACTAGGTAAGAAACAGCCGTACCTGCATCAAACAGGTGACCTCTTACCTCCAACATGAATGCAGTTAAAGAAGCACTGCACTTTCTGGCCATGCTTCCATATACAATTAATAAAGGGAAGGGCCGACCAGAGGATGCGATAGTGGGACTTCCGGAAGCGCAGCATGACCACCCCGGTGTACGCATTCAGGTACGCCACTGAAAAGAGTCAACGCTTTACAAAACAGCAGAATCTGAAGCTGATATCTGTTATCTAGACCTGTACTATGAAAGAAGTAAGACAGATAGCTAGCTGCAAAGGTGGGTAGTAACTTACTAGTTATATTCACTCTGTTAAAATATGTTTAAAAATATAATATGACAATATTTCAAATACAATAAAAAGTCTAATCTGACCAAATCTGCACCCCTGAATAAATACAATGTAGTGCAGTAACTTAAGTAAGTATTGCCTAAAGGTGTCATACTAATATGTGGGTGTTTAAGTAATTATGAATACATTTATTAATGAATATTTATTACAATATTCTGACAAGCAATAGTGGCATAACATTTAGATAGTATCCAAATACTATCCCATACAGGACTACTTTAACATGCATTACCGTGCATTACATAAACAACATGTATCACAGTGGAATAAATCCCCCTATGAAGATGTGGATGAGCTGGAGGTGTGTGTGGTGCTGCAGTGCTGACCTGCAGAACCTATGCCGAACAGGGCTGCTCCATGCGCCCCATGAGCTTTAGTCACAGCTGCTTTAACAGCCTGGTAAATGTCCTTTTCCTCCAGGACCCGCAGCATGCTTCTCTCCGAAACACACACCTCACACAGCAAATACCTGCAAACACACACACACACACACACACACGCGCGCGCATCCTTTTAAACCCTAAAACATATAGCTAAAGCATGTAAAACCCAACATTAAGAGCTAAAGTTTACCTCGCTTTTAATCGCACCATCCTGCTCGTCTGTGCGGAACCACGTGGGCCAGCGGTTCGCTCCCCTTCCTTGCGGGCTGTGAACCAATCATAAATCGCTGTTGCTCAAGAGGGGGCGGAGCCACAGCGGCCCCAATAACACTGTAAAGTGTAACGTTTAAAAGTTCTGCTTTATTTCTACTTATTTCTAGAATTGTTTTTTGAAGCCTGTTTTATATTTTATATCAAATTAAAGTCCTGTTGGGTTTTATCGTGTTGGAAATTTTGCGCTGTGCTCTTCTCCACATTGTCCGCGAGATGGCGCTATTAGAGCAAAAATAAACGGAGGCAATTTTGGACCGGCCGTAGAATAAACAACTGTATTATTAATTATAAATTGACTGTATTTTATATTTTAAATATTTATTTAATTATATATTTTAATTGTATTATATATATATATATATATATATATACATATATATATATATATATATATATATATATTATTCATATATATATATATGTATATATATATATATATATATATATATATATATATATATATATTAATTGATTATTGATTAATTAATTATCAGAATCAGATATAGAATCAGATTAATTGGCCAAGTATGTTCACATTTCACAGTTCACACTACATACAATTTACAGACAATACACAATATACAGAGAACAATAGTACAATAGTATACATAGCATACTGCATACTGTATTATGTGTTTTATTTAAAATACAGTATAAAATCCAGCGAATCAGTAGGATTTGAAATTGTATTTTATTGTTCTTGAGATGAAAAAGATCCTACATATAAATATGTGCTACGATTCTATATAGGAAGTTTCCCTTTTTTTATATTTCAGCATTAAAGTGCAAACTAAGTGATTCAGAGTGGGTTTGGTGTAAACTTGCAGAATCAGAATTGATCACAGCGTGGTGAATGGAACCAGATCTAACCTCCAAAAGCTTCCTCACACACTGTAATTACACCCAGTACACTGCCTGATTCCTCTGGGCACCTATTCACCTGCTGTGGAATCCTACCTGCTGAATATATGTGGTGGGCGTGTCTTTAAACAGGTGAAATATGTAGTGGGCGTGTCTTCAGGAAGGTGGATCCTGTAGTGGGAATGTCCACAGACAGATGGATCTTGCTGTGAGCAAGTCATTAGGAAGGCAGATGCTACAGAGTCTTTAGACAGGTGGATCCAGTATTGGGCGTGTCTTTAAGCAGGTGGGTCCTGAAGTGAATGTGTGGTCAGACAGGTGGATCCTATAGTGGGCGTGTCTTTAGGGAGGTGGACCCTGTAGAGGATGTGTCTTCATATAGATGGATGTTAGAGTGGGCGTGTCTTTAGGGAGGTGGACCCTGTCCTGCACCTGTCTTCTAACAGGTGGATACTGTAGGGGGTGTGTCTTCATACAGGTGGATCCTATAGTGGGCGTGTCTTTAGGGAGGTGGATCCTGTCCTGCACCTGTCTTCTAACAGGTGGATCCTGTAGGGGGTGTGTCTTCATACAGGTGGATCCTATAGTGGGCGTGTCTTTAGGGAGGTGGACCCTGTCCTGCACCTGTCTTCTAACAGGTGGATCCTGTAGGGGGTGTGTCTTCAGGTAGAAATCTTTTAAACTGATGGAAGGTTGCTTTTCTCAGTGCTCTGGACACAGGCATCTGTGGATGCTTTGGTGGAGCTGGTTTGATTTTAGCTGCTGTTCTGGTGGTCTTGCAGATCTTGCAGTCTTGTCGTTGTTGGGGGTCCCATTTTTCCAAGTTCTTGACTAGAAAGTAAACAAGTGAAGCACGCTCTCAGAATCACCTCCATACCCAACAACACGGTGGGCGTGTCCTGTGCAGTCTTATAACAATGGTCTTGTAGAAGCTTGTGTTTGGAGGGAGGGAAGGCATCGTGCAATGGGCGTGTCCTGAAGGAGAAGTGCATCAAATGGGCGTGGGTTGTTGGTCTCGCAGGGTGCAGATCGCGCACTGTACACGCGCGCGCACACACAAGCGCGCACACACAGGCGCCCTTCTGTCATGGCAGTGTGAGAGTGTGAGTGTGAGAGTCGCCGGACTGCAGACTGCAGCTCACACACACACACAATCACTCTTCTTTGGGCAAAATGTGGATATACAGGAATATCATCGCGTGCGCGTGCGTGCTCGCGCTCACCCAGCATGCTGTCGCTATCAGTAAGGTAAGAGGATGGACTTTAGCTGTGTGTGTGTGTGTGTGTGTGTGTGTGTGTGTTAGTCTTGCAACTTTCTGCAGGGTGAGGCTCTTGTGATGAAGCATGCAACTCCAGCATCGCGTTTAAATACTGCATCTGTGCATGCTGGTGCACGTGCATCAGTGTGTTTACTTTATACCCCTTTGACTTTTCATTTGCATGTTTCTTCCCCCCTTGAACCCAGGCCTTATTTTTTAGTTTTAATTTAAACTCATACTATTCAGTAATTACCAGTTATTAGAATAGGAGTTATTCTGTACCTAATTTTATTCAGTACCTACTAATTATTCAAGAAGTACAAATTATTCAGTAAGTACCAGTTATTCAAGAAGTAGTAATTATTCAGTAACTTTATATTCAGTATCTGCTAATTATTCTGATATTCAGTACCTACTTATTATTCAGTACCTTTTATTCAGTACATATTCATTATTCAGTACCTTTAATTCAATACCTACTAATTATTTCATACATTTTATTTAGTACCTACTGATTATTCAGTAAGTAGTCGTTGCTCATTACCAATTATCATTAAGTATTATTATTCAAATATTCATAAATTGTATCTACTCATTAATAAATTATTAACTTCTACTAATAATTACTCATTAAGTAGTAATTGTTCAGTACATGCCAATCATTCGATAAGTACTCATGAATTAATATCTACCCATTATTGATTAATTAGTCATTATTCAGTAACTACCAGTTATTCACTACCTTCTAATTATTCAGTAACTGTAAATGTTTATGTAGGTATGAATTATTCAGTAATTATTTTATACATATATAATACATAGCTCCTTGTTTGAGGTGTTTGCCCACATACAGGCCTACCGCAGTCTAAAGGGTTAAATGTGAGTAAATGTGATTTGGAGAGGACAGTCAGAGGCCTGCTCACCCTGATCATCATGATCAGAGTGTGTTGTGCTGGCTCAGACAGTAAACACACTGCTCGCAGTATTATGTGTGTTTGTCCTCATCCTGGGGCCAGGCAGGCAGACCTGCAGCCTAATAACTGTTATGGCTTTTATGATGTGTGTGTGTGTGTGTGTGTGTGTGTGTGTGTGCGTGTTTATTGGATAGAACACAGTGGGAATGTGTGTGAACTGTGAAGAATTTTGGATTTGGGATTTTGAAACCTTGCAGTGGGATTGGGAAATGTTAAGCTCTCTGTCATCTGCGTTATTGAATTCTGAAAGGGACGCTTATGATTTTCATGCTGTTCATGCTCACATTTTTCCTTCTCTTTGACAAAGTGCACCTGATTTAACGAGCCCCTGCTGAGGGGCCTAACCCTCTGTAAATGAGGTTTAGCAGTGAGTCACTTCATCTACTTTATTTTTAGACTGTAGTCGTATAACCCGTCTGAGACTAATATGTATGTAACTGTAAGTAGTGAAGAGAGTGAGGAGCCGATGAGTGGCCCCAAAAAGAGACCCTGAGGAAGACTGTACGTGGTGGCATCCCCACACAAATTCAACTGTAGACCAGTCTGATGTTTTGGAGATGTTCTGACCCAGTCGGAGAAGTGCAGAACATTTAAAATAAACTAATGTTAGCAATATCAGGAGGTCTGGCTATGTTGACAAAAGTATTGGGACACCTGCTCCTCATTTACTGATTCTTCTAAAACCAAGGGTGTTAAAATAAGTTTATCCTGCTCTACTGTCTAGGGAAGGCATTCTACTATATTTTGGAAGAGAATTGCTGTGAGGATTTGATAGATTGCATTCAGCGACAAGAGCGTTAGTGAGGAGCAGGATGTTGGAGGATCACCACATCATTCCCAACTCCCCAACTGATTCCAAAATTACTGGATGGAGTACCCACACCCCTCTAGCCCATGCCAGCCATTAGGCAGCATGGTGCCAATTGGTTAATGTTTACTATCTGCTCCAGAGGGTCCTATTCTATTGGCAGCACTTCTCTACAGAGGTTAAACAAGCTGTGTGTGTACATTTGCACATTTGTGCAAAGCAGCTGATTGCATTTATTAGAAGGGGTGTCCACAAACATTTGGACATGTAATGTTTCACTGTGTAAAGCTGGTTTTAGGATTTAGGGGGTTAATCTAGCAGTGAATTCAGAGCGGACATAGACACACTATAAGGTGGAGAGAGAGAGAGTGGGGTGGAGGGACAGATATGGGCTTGTGTGGTCTAATTGCTAGAGGGAAATGTCTCTGAAGGATCAGATGGCACTCCTGAAATGAGCTTTCTCACACGTTCCGTTCACACAGGCAGAGGACAGAGCCTGGCACGCGTCCCTCCACGAGAGCACTCTTTCACTCCTCACGTTTCCAAGCTTTAATCCTTCAGAGAGACTGGAAGTGCAGATTTTTGTGCTTGGACACAGTTTGCGTGCCAACAAACGAGCAGTTCATTTCTTTGAATTACGTCGGCCTTATAACATCAGGCCTCAGGGAGTAGAGTTCAGCACCAGACCTGTTACTTTTGGGTTGATTAGACAGACAGGCAGACAGGCAGACAGGCAGACAGACAGACAGACAGGAGGACAGATAGACAGACAGGCAGACAGAGGAACCCATGAATCCATAAATAAATAGATGGTTTATTGCAATTGCAATTAAAAGAAGTGTAGAACAGCCAAGTCCTACAGAAACCCACACCTGACCCCACTAATGCTCTTGTGGATGAATGCAAATTTTCTAGTGGAACACTTTCTCTAGATAAAAGAGTCTCTCTCTCTCTCTCTCTCTCTCTATATATATATATATATATATATATATATATATATATATATACAATATAATACGTATATCTGCTGCGGACTGTTTTGTTCTTCAGAAAGATCCCTGAGCAGCTACATGTGGTTTTAGTTTACTGATCAGCTCAACCTGTTGATGCAGGTTGGCTCAGTTTAAGCCCTGTCAGAAGACTGTTGCTGTTACGTTGTAGCATAAAGGTGAAGGTTTGGTTTCAGAAGTGAGAGCGACACTATGAGGTTACATAAGTATGGAAATGGATGTATTGTAACCATTGAAACGTGTCAGTTGTGACCATTGGAATGAGTGTTGTGTAACCATGGAAATTAGTGTAGTGTAACCATGGAAATGGCTGTAGTGCAACCATGGAAATAGGTGTAGTGTGACCATGGACATGGGAGGCAGGGTAACCATAGAAATGGGTGTGGTGTAACCATGGAAACGTGTCACCTGTGATCATGGAAATGGGTGTAGTGTAACTATGGAAATGGCTGTAGTACAACCATGGAAATGGGTATAGTGTAACCATGGAAATAGGTGTAGTGTGACCATGGAAATGGGTATAGTGTGACCATGGAAATGGGGGGAAGTGTAACCATAGAAATGGGTGTGGTGTAACCATGGAAACGTGTCAGCTCTGACCATTGAAATGAGTGTAGTGTAACCATTGCAATGGGTCTAGTGTAACCATGGAAACAGGTGTAATGTGACCATAGTAATGAGTACAGTCTGAAATGGATGTTGCATTGCACCGGAAATGGGTGTAGTAGCATCATTATTGAAACAAGTATGGTGTAACCTTTGAAAGTGGTGTGGCATTGCCATGGAAACACGTGTAGGTTACTGATCCACACAAAGTCAGCTAATGGCAAAGCTCGTATAGTGGTTAGCCAGCAGGCCTTAATATAGAACTACCTTCACAATGTCCTCCGTAACCTCTAGCTAACTGTGAAAGTTAGAGGGGTGGAGAGACCTGAAGGGGGGTGAGGGGATGAAAGTGTGACACTGAAAGGTGCAAGGTCTCATGTACCTCCGTTCCTCAGAGGAAACTCAGTGTTTCAGCATCTCATGTTCATCTGATTTCAGGCTGGTCCGTATTAAACAGCCTTCCGTTTGCAGCCCGTGTGGAGCCAGGGTCTCTGATCCTGCCAGAGACAGTCTCTCAACAAAGTCCTAGAACATGCTCCACAGCAGCCGGTGCAGAAAGGCATGACATTTACCATGATCCTCACTTTGATTGGGGGGGGGGTGTGAGTGTGTATTGGGCCGGGAGCCCACCGGCTGTAACTGGAGGAGAGCGGCTCCTCTGGGGTTAAAAACAATATAGTTCTGCTTACACAGCTGTGGCCCTCAGGAGCACGTCTGCCTCTCCCACACCATCACACACCCTGCCCTCTCACACACACTGATGGTGTGTGTGTGTGTGTGTGCAAGAGTTTGAATGATCTTTACCCTCATTGCAATCGATAGTTATGGTATTTCTGCCCTAATTGCGTTATCAAGTGTGAGTGTGGACAAACGCCCTGAACTACACCACCCTCCACCCTCTACTGCTACACCTCAAAAGTTTGGGGACACTTTTTTTAATGCTTCCTTTATCTTGTTTGTAATCATATTAAACCCTAAACATGTTTATTTAAAAAAATAAAATAAGACAAAGCATTAATTCAACATATTAAAGGGCCTGTCTTATGTATTTGTCTTGCATTTTATATTTGCCCAGTTGAGAGAAAAAACTGTATGTGCCCTTAAGTGAATGTGTTCATGGTTATGACATCACAACTTTACCACAAGAGTCTACGGAGCACTTTTCTGAACAGGTGGCCATATGTAAATCTGTTTATGGTTATGTCATCACAGCTTTAACACAAATGGCTACAGTGCTTTTGACCCCACAGATGGCTATATGCAAATGAGTTCCTGGTTGTGACATCACAACTTGAAGAATTCTTGGTTTTCTGGCAGTGAGTACAGGCTGTGTGAAATTCTCTTATTCCAGAAACTCAGGGATAGTCTGATCTCTCCTGGTCTGGCTCTTAAATGCTCCGTGTCTTTTCTCAGCCTAACGTCACTGCGGTAATCAGACAGTGTGTGTGTTTTGGCTAAACACCTGACTCCTCTTCCAGGCTGGCTGCTCTCCCATCCCAAATTTCAGCAGAATCGGTTTATTTGGAAATTATCAGTTGCTACATCCAGCGCTGCAGAGCGGCCAAAGTAAGCACTCTCAGATAGAGGGAGATAGAGCAGAGAAATCAGCCTCACTCACTGACCATCATTCACTAACCTAGCTGTGCTGTACTGGCCGAGCAGAGCGCTCGGAGCTTAGTGTCCGTCAGCGCAGGACTCACAGAGGGAGGGAGGGATGTGGGAACAGACGAACGCACCTGACCCACGTTAGAGCGGAAAACAACCGGCGGCCCTCAAGAGAGGCTAAGAACACAGTGCAGAGAGAGAGAGAGAGAGAGAGAGAGAGAGAGAGAGAGAGAGATGGGGAGGTGGAAGAGTGGAGGGATGAGAAAGAGAGAGAGAAATGAGAGGGAATAAAAAGAGAGAGGCAGAGAGGGAGAGAGAGAGGAGAGGGAATAAAAATAGAGAGACAGAGAGAGAAATGGAGTAAGAGAGAGAGAAGCAGAGAGAAAGAGGGAAAGAGAGAGAGGGAAAGAGAGAGAGAGGAAGAGAGAGACAGGCAGAAAGAGAGAGATATTAGAACAAAGAAAGAGAGGCAGAGGGACACCGGGAGAAGAGAGAGAGAGAGAGCGAGAGAGAGAGAGAGAGAGAGGAAGAAAGAAAGGGAGAGAGAGAGGCAGAGGGAGTGAGGGAAGAAAGAGAAGCTAAGAACAGAAAGAGAGAGAGAGAGAGAGAGAGAGAGAGAGAAAGGGAGAAGGAGAGAGATATTAGAAGAAAGAAAGAGGCGGAGAGAGAAAGGGAAGAAAGAGGGAGAGGCAGAGGGACACAAGGAGAAGGGAGAGAGAGAGAGGAAGAAAGAAAGGGAGAGAGAGAGGCAGAGGGAGTGAGGGAAGAAATGAAAGAAAAAAAAGAGGCAAAGGGAAAGAGAGAAAGAAAGAAAGAGGGAGAAAAGAGAGAGATAAAGACAGAGATGAGGCGACAGAGGAAGAGAGGAAATGGAGAAGAGAGTGAGGACAGAGGGAGAGAGTGGACGAGAGAGGGTAGAAAATAGAGAGAGAGAGAGAGAGAGAGAGAGAGGAGATGAAGAAACAAGAGAAAGTGAGAGAGGATGAAAAAAGACAGGATGAAAGAGAGGAGGAAGGAAAGACAGGAACTCAAGATGATCTCACAGTGGAGGACATGCCCCCCCTCCCTCGTCCCCCATGGCCCCCCCTAAAGCTGCACCAGTAGTGATACTGTAACTAAATATGGTCACACCAGTAAAGCTCACTGGTCTGAACTGGGATTGATCAGGCAGGTAGAACAGAGAGAAGAGTATCACCTGACGCCGTGTTCCCCTCCTGATCTCTCAGTGTGTGTTTACAGCACCGCATAAACACACACACACACACACACACACACTCTCCTCACAGAATTAAATCTGCTACTGCACTGAAGGACATACATCTGGGTTGTGTTTGACCCTCTGTGAACGGTTACTTCAGTGACCATGGAGCACGTCCAGGCCTCTGAGGGCCCTCATATATTTGTTCTGAGAAAATATCACCACTGAACCTCAGAATGCTGCCCGGGGTCAGCAATCCCTAACTGAGATACTGAGTAGCATGTGTGTGTGTGTGTGTGTGTGAGAGAGAGAGCCACGCTGTGATCCTGGGCACTCCTGCGCTCTAAATCTGCTGGAGCTGTGTCAGTTATGTGGCGAATGGACGCTGGCTCTGCGCTAGCACTACGGCTAACCTCTGCTGAACATCCAGCAGCTATTTTAGCCTGTGGGCTGCCGCAGGAGCTGACGGTCGGGAGAAGTTTGTGTCTCGCTGCGAGATTAGACTGCTTGCAGATGGTCAGGGTACAACCTGTTCTCTTTAGATTCACCATTTAAAGCTATGGTCCAGTATATGTGTGTCTGCGTGGCGGTCAGTCAGCCCAGGCGTGTCTGCGGTGTCCGAAGCTAAAACGTAATGGAAGATGAAGACATGCCCTATACTGGTAAGCTAGCTGGTCAGCCAGCTGTTGACCAGCATAGTGTATATTGCATTCGAGTTTGGTCATACTGGTTATGCTGGTCAACCAGCTTGGTTGGCCTGGGTCATACCGCTTGTCTAGCCTGGTCAGGCTGACTGTGCTAGTGCTTGTAGACCAGCTAAACCATCAAAAATGCATTAAGCTACTTTAGGTTAAACCCATTGCTGACACAGACGTGCAAATGCACACACATCGGCTTGTCTAGTCCCTGTAGAGCAGTACTGCCAATAGAATAGGACTCTCCGGAGCAGACAGTAAACATGAACCTATTGGCTCCATGCTGCCTAATGCCAGGCGTGGGCTAGAGGGGTATAACGCCCCCCAGCATTGAGCTGTGGAGCAGTGGAACTAACCATGTTCTCTGGAATATGATGATGGTGGAGGTCCATCCAGTACTTTTGGGATGAGTTGAAGGGGTTGGGGGATGAAGAGGTGGGGTGGTGATCATCTATCCAACATCTTAGAGACCTCACTAAGGCCCATCAAATCCTCACAGCAATTCTCCTCCAGAATCTAGTAGAAAGCTTTTCTTCTTCTCTGGACAGTAGAGACAGTTACTCCAACACAAGCAGGATCAATTCCTTACCCTTGATTTCAGAAGAAAGGTGTCCTAATACTTTTGTCATTTTTATCTATAATATTTATAGCACCATCTTTGGGCCGATATCATCCAGATCCTGATACCCATCGATACCAACATACCACCACTACTTTAAATGGTTAGGAAGGAACATGGAGGAACAGGTTGTAGCCTACCCTGAAGACCCTGTTCCTCATACTGGATGCAAAAGAGCAGTTCATTTTCAACCTGTGATTCTGGATCTGCAGAGACCAGAGCGTTGTGCTTTAGCTTCCAAGATATATCCCAGCATCTTGAGGGGAAGATAAGCACGAACCAAAACATGCTGAAGACGATAAGCCACTGCTTCTGTGCCTGCATGAATCATAAGCAGCGGTTAGGAATAACTGGCAATAAGCGAGACGCCACTCTAACGGGTTTTTCTCTGGCGGGGTGAAGAGCCAGACCGGATCTGGGGCTGCGATCAGACACCATCAGAATAAACGTGGAGGATCCGATTCTGTTATATTTGAACCGCTCTTCTTCTTTGGCCCGGCTGCAATGTCTCTCAGCTGGGCTTGGTGAAAGGACAGATGGACAGAAGAGAGCCATGACACATAAACAAGCTCTGCAGGAATGTGGTGGTGTACCCCCAAAATCAACGAGTGTGTGCTAAGCTAGTTCAGGGGTAATTGACACTCCTGGCTTAATGGCGTGTGCGTATGTATGTGTGTGTGTTTGTTTGTGTGTCCTTGTGGGGACTAAATGTCTCCCGGATGATGAAAACATGGCCATTTTGTTCTGATGGGGCAATAAGATGATAAGTTACAACAGATGTGGATATTGAAGTATAGCATTATTTAGCTTCTGTAATTGACACCAGGAACCACCCTTTAGTGGAAACCCCCACAAAGACTGGAATACCAAGGTGTGTGTGTGGGTGACAGCCTTGAGGTTAGCTCTGTTATGTACTGCAGGCCTGAGGAAAAGCCTGCTGCTAGTCTGTGTAGAGGGGCTGTGTTCTCTGATACACACTGTTATCTCTGGTGACCCTGGAGATGAAGATGTGCCTAAAGTTGTTTTAACCTTGTTCAGTTCAGTGTTTTTCAGTTTTGGTCCTTGAGGAACGTTCCAGAAGGTTCCTGCTCCATAAGTCCCAGTTTGCTTTCATATAGGGGTTTTAAAAAGGTCCTGAGAGACGGAATCATTGGTTGGGACATTAGTTTGTAAGTGTAATTTGAAATCTTGTAGTGAGGGTGCTATGATGGGTCAGTCATAATCATAAGACTGAGAGTCACAACCATGAGATACTAATACTAATTTATACACTTATAAATTTACAAAAGTATTCGGACGCCTTACTTTTAAAATTTAGGCTATTAAAAAAGACTTGATTCTGTTTTTGTTGGAGTAACTGTCTCTACCGTCCAGGGAAGAAGACTTTTCTGTACTAGATTGTGGAGAAGCATTGCTGTGAGGATTTGATTAGAATCAGCAACAAGAGCGTTAGTGAGTTCAGGATGTTGGATAGTTGGATTAGTCCACGCCTGGTATTAGGCATGGTGCCAAAAGGCTCATTAATGTAGCTGGCAATTAGCCGATACGCTTTCCCAGAGCGACTTACAAGGTTGCTCACATTACAGAACCTCAGTCTCCCACATGATGTGACGGCTCACAGGCAGGTAGTGGTGTTATCCGTTGCACCACATCAACCATGTTTATCTGCTCCAGAGAGTCCTATTCTATTAGCAGTCGACTCTAAAAGGACTAGACAAGCTGTGTGTGTGTGCATTTGCACATCTGTGCCAGCCATTCATTAGAAGGGGTGTCCACAAACATTTGGACATGTTAAAGGAAGTCAAAGAAGTCAGAACCAGCTCTTTCTTATTTTCTTCTGACTCCATAAACATGGTTATTTTTTTATATGCAGGAAATAAGCTTCCATATTAACAACTTAGGGGCGACTATAGACAGGCATTAGTGTACACAAGCACTGGAAGCACTGGAAGCACTGGAAGCACTAGAGGCTCAACAGTCAGCATGCCTAAATCAACCAAACGTCCCTATAGAAGCCCATATTTGTCTAATGTGTTCCCTTGTTATGAGAGCTAGGGCTTCAGTGCTGGTTTAGGCAACAGGCACATCCTGACCGCATGTCAGATTAGTCTGGAAAGCTGACAGTTTTATCACTGTATGTCAGACGACCCCTGGGTGGTCTGCTGGACAGTATGTTGGTACAGTTAGGGACAGACAGGTGACAGAACAGATTCCAAAACAACAAATGTGTTTGTGTTAATGTAGCTCGTCACTGAGGCCTGTTTACTTCATTTACATTTCTGGCCTTCCCTTCTCTTGAGAGGGAGGGGTGTTATGGGGAAATTGTATATCATTATATCATAATAATTACCCCCCTTAACTTTGACTGTTCTATTGTTGATCTATTCTCTATATTTAATACAACAGTAATATCACTATAATAACAATAATTTATTCATGTCAGTGAAAAAAAAAACATGGTTTAATGTCAAATTCATCAAGACACAGTATACCGGGCTCTGGGTGGATCAGTGGCAGTTGGAAAAGAAGCAGTGGCTGGCTTCATATGTGCTAATGTGCGCAACCAGCCAGCAGAGGCGCTAGACTCGTGGTTGCTTTGCTTTAGAGAGACAATGCCAATGCCTGACCAGTTTTTTGCACTGTGTGTGTTAAGTAATATGCAACTAAGAACTTTGAAATGTAGAAAAATATGCCGGGGGAAGGGGTGAGGGGGCAAACAAGACTACAGTTACCAAAGCTATACACCTAAACCACTGCAGTTCCCACAAAATCCAAATCCAACAGCTAAGGTATCTGGGTGGCATGTTGCCACATGGGCCCTAATAATGCAGACCGGAGTGTATTCTCCGTACGACTACATGCACCAAATCATCTGATATATGTACCGTTACACCCCTAGTATCCATGCAAGGATTAAAGGCAGACAGTGGTTCATTTAGTGTTGTGTTTAAACCTCGACCACTAGAGAGCAGTGTTGTCTTCAGATCCTGCTGTTCTGATTGGATAAAAACATTTCTCTTACTTAGACTTAGATTTAAAAAAAATCACAGTACATAAGCTTGCTTATAGTATCGCAGTATATTGTTAACCCCAGTATCGATCACAGCCCTGTCACCCATGTGTTATTGCCAAATACATCAACACATTCCGTCCAGTCTGGCTGTGTGGTCAGATCTGACTGTCGTCTAATGCGCTTATAAATGATGTGTTCTTGATGTTTAAGCCAATAATGCTAATCTCTGAGATCTTCCTCCTCCGTCTGAGCACACAGAGCAGTTCTGTGGACTTCTGAAAGAGCAGTGGAGACCAAAACAGCAGCCAATTCATGCACTTGACCAAAATGATCATAACACTGACTCATTCATTCAGGTTAACAAGCAGTGCTATTGTCAAAACTCACCAGGCCCTGATGTCTGCGCGAGTGAGTTAGTGTGTGTTAGGGCACTATTCACCTAATTAGCTTGTGAAGAAGAGTGGCCTTTGTGTGCTGCTGGAAAAGAGAGAAAGTGCTGGAGAGTTACTGCTCACACGCTGCTCGCGCACAAAAGAACAGCGAGGCTGGATTAAACTCTTCCTCTTCCGGCGGCCTTCCGACCACACTGTGAGGTTGTCATGGAGGACTGTGATTAACCGTGGCTGCGGGATTGGGTCTAATCCGATTTAATGAGAGATCTTACTGGTATCTCTGACCTCTCAGCGAGGCGATTAGATCATTTCTCCACTGCACGCTAAAAGCTAATTTTAAAAGTCTGCGTGAAACAGTGCTGTTGTCACGGCTGACGTGCGCTTTCATGCTTTTATGACACACAGTCCTTAAGGCATCATTAAAAACGGATTTAATATCCTCCGGACTTTTTATACTGTCTGTACTCTCCCCCTATCACATGTAATGCCACCGACACTGTGAGGGTGAGGATTGCCTCCTCCGGTACATGCATAACAATCCACCTCCTCTTTTTGAACTGGCGCCGATGCAACGCCAGCAGGCAACCAATCAACACGCTCGGCAGAATCACACTAATGTCATGTGGTGAGAGAGCGAGAGCCATCTTCCCATCTAGAGAATGCAAGTCCTATTGTGCTCTCTCAGGCTACGGCTGCTGATGGCAGGCAGAGTGACCTGGGATTCGAACCATCTAGCCTCAGGCCATGGCAGTGCCTTCGTCTGTCCGCTGAACCAATCAGAGCTCGCCTCGTAATGTGCGTGTGCCCGGTCCGGTACATTTGTGGCCCTAAGTACATGTTGCTTACAACCGTGTTCACATAGAACATAGAACCAGCCCTGCAGTGGAAAAGAAGCCAAACTGAACTTCTAGACGACTGGGTCAGGACATCTCCAAAACGTCAGGCAGGTCTTGTGGGGGGTCCCCGGTATGCAGTGGTCAGTACCTACTAATAGTGCTCTAAGGAAGGACAGTCGGTGAACCAGCGACGGGGTCATGGGCTTCATGATGCTCATTGATCTTCTACTCTATGAGGTACCAAACCTTTAGCATGTGTCTGTTCTGTATCTCTAATGGCTTTAGACCAGGGGTGGGTAACGGAGGTCATAGCTGATTTCGGACCTACTAGACCTGGTAATTAACAGGTGAGATGAACCAGGTAATGCTTGAGCAGCAAAAGCACAAAACTGTGGCCCTCCAGAAATGGCCACAGCTGCTTTGTACTGATGTGTAAAATTTTGATATCTGTAGAACTGCAATATCAGATGTGACTGAAAAGCCAACGCCTAAACTGACAAGACACACATATGCAGTCCTACGTGGCACCGGCGAGATCAGACAAAACGGACGTCTCGATCTTACAGTGAAGAATCTCTAAAATGCGGAATTCTTTCACTGGCCGTAACCACTTCCACATGCGGCCCGGCCTGGGACTGTTCACAGATCTCTAAATCTCAGGGGAGAAAGTTGACAGCCTAAAGCCCTCTGGACTGACGACCTGAGGGCCTGGGGCCATGCTTCTGAGTCAGGAGCAGGAGAGCATAGAGCACGAGGTGGTACGGGTCCTGCACTCAGTGACGTTTCTCCACAGCAGGATCACAATCCTACAGCTCTGCAGTGCTTATACACTATGTGTCCAAATGTTTGTGGACACCCCTTCTAATGAATGCATTCAGCTATTTTAAGTCGCACCCATTGCTGACACAGATGTGCAAATGCACACACACATACACACACAGCTTGTCTAGTCCCTGGAGAGAAGTACTGCCAATAGAATAAGAGCTCTCTGGAGCAGATAAACATGACCCTGTTTGCTCCATGCTGCCTAATGCCAGGTGTGGGCTATAAAGGGATATATAGGGATACAAAGACCCCCAGCATTTTATTGTACAGGACAAGTTTCTTGTGAATGAAGAAACAGGATGTTCACAGGAATCAGGTTGATCAGGTGATGTCATCTCATGTCCAGCCGCCCTCATAACAGTTAAACCTAAAGGAAAGTGTCAGCCCGTTGGGCACAGCGGGTCTCCACACTGCGTAAACTTTAATCACTTCTCTGAGTGCTGCTCGTTCTGAAGCTACCGTGGGTGTCAGTGGGTTACAGGGTAACGGTGAGGCAGAGAGCCGCTCGGCTTTGAAGCTCATATGGCTCTCATCCTGCCGGACGCTGTTCTGCACTCGGGCAGCTTTCCCTTCACCAACACCTGGCTTTTATGGACCTTCATATCAGCCCAATCAAGGCTTTGGAGGATCGTACACGGGCGTACCTGGTCTCACGCGAGTCGGTGGAAACGTAGCTGTGTGGGAGACGTTACTGAAGGACGGGTTCAGATGATCTGACCTTTACAGGAAAAAGTGTTTAGTTCCTGCAGGGCTCGCTTCAAAAAGACAGTAAACGCCGAGCTAGCCGTCACGGAGGTCATAATGCCTACCAGATGGAGATAGATAGAGAGAGAGAGAGAGAGAGAGAGAGAGAGAGAGAGAGAGAGAGGAGAGGGAAGGTGGAGAGAGACAGAAGGACATGAGATGAGAGAGAAAGAGACGGAGAGAGAGAGAGAGAGAGAGAATAGGGCAAATGAGAGCGAGCAGAGAACAGAGGGACAGGAAAGGGAGAAAAAAGAAGAGACAGTGAGGCAGAGAATAGGGGAGGAGAGAGAGCCAGGGACAGAGGGACAGGAAAGTGGGAGAGAGAGGCAGAAACAGAGGGACAAGATGGGGGAAGAGAGAGAGAAAGAAAGACAGAAAGAGAGATATTAGGACAGAGGGAAGTGAGAGAGAGAAAGAGAGAGAGAGAGAGAGAGAGAGAGAGAGAGAGAGAAAGAGAAAGAGGGACATATAGAAATAGGGGAGAGAGAGAGACAGTGGGAGAATGGAGAGAGAGACAGAAAAAGAGGGCGAGACAGAGAGGCAAGAGGAAAAAGACAAAGTACAGAAATGACTGTGAGAGAATGAGAGAGTGACCTGGAGAGAGAGAAAGAGAGAGAGAGAGAGAGAGAGAGAGAGAGAGAGTATTTACCGAATCTCTCTTGCCCGCTGCCAGTGCCCCTCTCATTCCGCTCCTAAGCAAATGGATTCAGGGTTCATTAGGAACGGCCCTGTAGACAGATTTCCTGGCATGGCTAAGGCTCGTGTGTGTCAGGGCTGCTTAAGCACTGCTGTGATGACGAGGTGATCGAGGCTCGGTCCGGAGCACATTCCTCAAGAGGAGATTAACCCAGGCTTCAGACAGTCAGCAGTTAAAGGGATACTTCAGCAACCTCAACACGGCCTCCTGTTCCAGTTACACTATATTGAAAAAAGTATTGGGACACCTGCTTGTTCATTGTTTCTTCTGAAATCAAGGCTATTAAAAAGATTTGATCCTGTTTTTGTTGGAGTGACTGTCTCTACTGTCCAGAGAAGAAGACTTTCTACTAGATTTTGGAGGAACCTTACTGTGAGGATTTTATTGATTGCATTCAGCGACAAGAGCATTAGTGAGGTCAGGATGTTCACTCATCACTGGTACTGGATGGAGCTCCACCATCATTCCAGAGAACACAGTTCTTCCACTGCTCCACAGCTCAGTGCTGGGGGGATTTTATACCCCTCTAGCCCACACCTGGCATTAGGCAGCATGGTCCAATAGGTTCATGATGTTGATCTGCTCCAGAGAGTCCTAATCTATTGGCAGTACTTCTTCTCTACAGGGACTAGACAAGCTGTGTGAGTGAGCATTGGCACCTTGTGTCAGTTGCAACGGGTGCAATTTAAAGTAGCTGAATGCACTTATTAGAAAGGGTGTCCACACATATTTGGACATTTTCTGGACATACTTTAGCTTTCCTTAAATGATATACTTATTCATTCTGGTGTCCATGGTGATCGAAAGTTCTGTGAGAGAATTAAATAGACAACATTAAACTCTTCAGACGCCTGAATGACTTTGTTCACATCGTAACCGTTTAATTATGTGGAAATTTAGTGTAATTCCTCGTTACCACAGCACACCACAAAGCCTCCTCCACAACAACCTCCTGTTTGATCACCTCGACAGGGCTTTAGGGGTCAGTTCCAGAGGTCATGCCCAGAAAAGCATAGTAGATAATCAGGCCATTTGTTTTGAAGTGACGGCTAAGCGAGAGTGGAGAGATTTGGGGGTGAGGATTGAAGCTGAAGATGAAAGAGTCAGGTTTTACGGTTTACAGCCATTATCTGCCATGTCCACTGCGTGCCGTTCCCAGGCCAGGCAGCGGCCTTCAAAGTCAAGTAGAGTCAGGTTTATGACCAGCCTTGCAATTGAGGTCACACTTCATGAGCCGTAGACATCCAGATTTATTGCTGTTGTTTTAGGGGCTATGTGAATTTAATTACATTTCATTGCATAATTAATTATGATTGCATTCATATTTCAGTTAGTTTCATCTATATTTATACTTGTATTAGTTTGCACTTACAGCATTTTTTATATTTGGTTCAGTTTTTAAAAAATGACCAAAATATGTGAAAATAGTAGTTAAATAGTAGTTAATATATACACTATTTGTCCAGATATTTGAGAACGCCCCTTCTAATGAATGCATTGAACTTCTTTTATGTTGCACCCATTGTTGAGACAGATGTGCAAATGCACACACACAGCTTGTCTAGTCACTGTAGAAGAGTATTGGCAATAGAATAGGACTCTCTGCAGTATATAGCCCCACAGCATTGAGCTGTGGAGCAGTGGAGCTGAGTTCTCTGAAATGATGGTGCTGGGATGGTGATCATCCAACATACTGACCTCACCATCGCTCTTGTCACTGAATGCAATCAAGCAAATCCTCACAGCAATGCTCCTCCAAAATCTAGTAGAAAGCCTTTTCCCCTGGACAGTAGAGACATTTACTTCAACAGGATAAGCAGAATAAACTCTTTTTATACCCTTGATTAAAGTAGAAACAATGAATAAGCGGGTGTCCCAATACTTTTGTCCATATAGTGTATATATGAGTAAGGGATTCCAGGGTTCAAGTTTATCAGGTTATTTCATAATTTTGAATTTTCAAACAATAATGGCCTGCAAGGGTTAAGCAAGACTTCAAAGAATCAGACTGGAATGGCGATGGTGGCGATTTGTTTTGGGCATCAGCAGAGGAATGCTTCGGGAACTATTCCCAGATTCATGTCCAGAATACCAAAGAAAAACAAAAGAGAATCCCAAATACTGCAGATTCCTCTCTCTACTAAACCTTTGATGCTTCTTAACCCCTTAAACTCAAGGGGTCGGTTTCCCAGACAGGAATTAAGCCTAGTGCTAAACAATTTCCTTTAAATGAGAATCCTCCATTCAGAATGCTGAGTAGGCCCCTACAGCCTTCTGAATGGAGATTTTTCATCTGAAGAAAAAGTAGTCTAGTCCAGCACTAGGCTTAATTCCTGTCTGAGAAACCAGTCCTGATAGTCTAAACACTTCAGTTCCTCACTTTCAGATGGTTTATGGATAACGAGTGAGCCATACAGTATCGGAAACCACATGAACAAGTGTATAAGAGATTACTGAACACCTCCTCATACTTTGAGAAGAGTGAGGATTTAGGCCTGCAGTTAGCATCATGCTAACTGATGGGGAATTAGCTTCCATTACTTGTTGGTCACATTAGCCTCAGGCAAAATTAAAGAAGCTAACTTCTGACAACAAGTATGTCTTGGTAGGTTGACTAAGGGTTGTGTTGCGCTGAACTATCGCTTTATAGATGATCTCTCTGTCTCTGGTAGCTTTTCGGGGATGTGGAGCCGGTGAGGATGACGTCAGAAGGTTCAGACTGTCGCTGTAAGTGTATGATGCGGCCACTTAGTGCAGAAGCATGTGCAAGACTTCGGGACGGAACGCTGCGGGTGGACGATTTCTATGCAGTGGAAACGGTCAGCTCAGGCTCGGACTGCAAATGCTCCTGCACAGCCCCGCCTTCGTCCCTCAACCCCTGCGAGAACGAGTGGAGGACGGAGAAACTGAAGAAACAAGCACCTGAACTGCTCAAGGTAGATACATCCATTGGTCAGGTTTATTCCACTCACTGGCCACTTTATTAGAAACACCAACCTTGTGCTTCCACTCACTGGCCACTTTATTAGAAACACCAATCTTGTGCTCCCACCCACTGGCCACTTTATTAGAAACCCTGACCTTGTGCTTCCACTCACTGGCCACTTTATTAGAAACACCAATCTTGTGCTCCCACCCACTGGCCACTTTATTACAAACACCAACCTTGTGCTTCCACTCACTGGCCACTTTATTAGAAACCCCTACCTTGTGCTTCCACTCACTGGCCACTCACTGGACACTTTATTAGAAACCCGACCTCGTGCTTCTACTCATTGGCCACTTTAAACTTCCTGTGAGTTTAACCTGTGTATCTGAAGGCAGTGAATAATAGTTATAGCTGTGGTTTATCTGAAACACACAAACAAGCCGTACAGATGAATTCTGTACATTCCAGGCTACACCCAGGTTTGTTACAGATGAACTATGTTCAGGATCATCCATGTGACTAACCCTGCACGCCACCATAAAGAGGAAACACATGTAGGGTATTTGCCTTATATAAGCGTTTTATACGTTAAAGGAGCCCATACAGAGAGCCAACCGGTTTAAGTTACTCACATTTGCCTCACGTTTCCTTTGTTGTGTCTCTCTGGATCTCCAGATAAGATCAGGATGCTCTTGAGCAGGATTTCAAAAGAGCAGCTGCATTTGTAAAAGGAAGTTCAACTGTTGATAATAGGTTCACTGTAAAGTCAAAGGCGTGTGTGCATTGATGTATGTATGTATATGTGTGTGTGTGTGTGTGTGTGTGTGTGTGTGTAGCTTCATTCCATGGTGGACCTACTGGAGGGGACGTTGTACAGTATGGATCTGATGAAGGTTCACGCGTACATGAATAAAGTGGTGGCCCAGATGAACACACTGGAGGAGGTAAGGAGTGAACGTGAGCGCTTATATAGAGAGCTCATAACACAGACAGACACACATTTGTTTATTACACTCTTATGAAGCAGTATTCCCAGGTTCACTTGGCTACTTTATTAGAAACATCTACCTTGTACTTACGGTCCCATTTACTAGCCACTTTATTGGAAAAACCTCCCTTGTGCTGTAGGTCCACTCACTGGCCACTTTATTAGAAACACCCACCTTGTACTTCCATTCACTGGCCACTTTATTAGAAATACCCACCTTGTGCTTCCATTCACTGGCCACTTTATTGGAAACCCCTACCTTGTACTTCTATTCACTGGCCACTTTACTAGAAACACCTACTTTGTACTGTAGGTCCACTCACTGGTAACTTCATTAGAAACACCCACCTTGTACTTCCATTCACTGGCCACTTTATTAGAAACACCCACATTGTACTTCCATTCACTGGCCACTTTATTAGAAACACCAACCTTGTGTGTTTGACAGTTCTTGGGGTAACTTCCTTGAGGTGGGGCAGACTCCCTCCACTCCAACCCCCCCCCCCCCCCCTATAATTTGTACCCTGTTTATTTTTTTTGGCAGACGATAAAGACGAACCTGAGTAGAGAGAATGACTTTGTCAGGGACAGTGTGATGAACCTGTCCAATCAGCTGAAGAAGTATGAAAACTACTCGGACATTATGGTCAGCATTAAGAAAGAAATCTCCAGCCTGGGACTGCAGCTACTGCAGAAAGACTCTGCGACAGAGAACAAAGCCCAGGTAACACACATATACACACACACACACACACACAAAAATACACAGGCATATGAACTGTGTATGTTTGTGACCAAAATCTGTTGGGAGGTCAGATATTTACACTGATCCGTTTATTCAATGTTCTGTAGGCCACCGAAAATAAGAAGCCTAAGGAGGCAGCGAAACCGCCCAACAAGAAAACTCCAGTGGCCAAAGCTCCGCCCAAACAAGCCAAAGAGAAACCAGTGAAGCCTAAAAAGGAGCTGTCTGCCAAGGCGGTCAAACCTGCAAAGCCTGACCCCACTGCCAAGGCCAAGACTTTGGGTCACCAGCCAGGGGTCATCAGAGGAATCACCTACTACAAAGCAACCAGAACAGACGACTCGGATGGGGAAAGTGTGGGGAGAGGAGATAGAGGTGGGTTGATCTTCATACTGAAGGTCTGTGGAGTGTTGCACAGATGTGCTAATGCCCACACAGCTTGTTTAGTCCCTGTAGAGAAGTACTGCCAATAGAATAGGACCATCTGGAGCAGATAGTCAACATAAACTTATTGACACCATGCTGCCTAATGCCAGGCGTGGGCTAGAGGGGTATAAAGCCCCCAGCATTGAGCCTTGGAGCAGTGAATGAACTGTGTTCTCTGGAATGATGGATGGTGGAGCTCCATCCAGTACTTTTGGGATGAGGTGGGGATGATGAGGTGGGATGGTGATCATCATCTAATATCCTGGCCTCATTAACACTTATGTTGCTGAACACACTTGGAGGAGAACACTAACCACCAGTACTGTTACCTCAGCTGACAGAGTGATGGGGGGAGAGGGAGAGGCATCCTTCACACTCAGAGGGCAAATGTGCGATCTCCCAATGACACGACCAGCACTTAGACAGTTGCGCCGTCATTCTTTGACTCATAAACAAAAAGAGAAAATTCTGAAGTACAGACTTTGAACCATCCAGACAGAATGTTCATGTATTAGTCATTAATTTAATAATTATCACATTATAATTTCTGCAAATCATTTAGCAGGGTTCATAAAATCCACCTGCAGTTACACCATCGCTGCAGCCTTGGTTCCATAACTGCTGAAAAACATAACGCCAAGTCTTTTGTTGTTCCAGAAAATTACCTAAACCACTTCATTACTTCTTCTGTTTTGATAACGGATATTGCGTATTACAGAGGCTTCCAGGCTGTTTGGGCTTTGGCAGGATTGTGGAGAACAGCTCCTCGGTGCCAGTCGCACTACACTCAGGATTTCATTCCAAAGCCAGCCAGCAGATTACAGCCCCCACTGTATCGCACAGTAAACAGAGATGGGAGGTGTGGGAGCAGAAAGTGGAGAGAAACATTTTATTACTGTAATTTACGAGCCTCCGTTACACCCGAATCTGCTGTAAACAGGCCGGATCTGTAAAATACTGTCCATAAAGAGACTCCTTACCCCCTTCGTAAGAGCAGTTAACGGTAATTGTGAACAGCAGAAGAGCTCGGAGGCAGCAGGAGGGGGGCTTCCCTTCCCTTCAGCTCCAAAATGCAGCTGAAAATGCATTCATGGTGTCTCTTTGGAAGAAACTCCAAACATCTCTTGATGTTCATGGAGCTTCTCTTTATTGTGGTCTTGAGCCCCTTCTAGACTCCTATTACACACTGTTCCTGTTCTCCAGCTCTGAAGGGGATTCTTAGGGAGTTGTGACTGTTTTGTGTCACCTTTAAAATCAGTGGCGTAGTCCAGACTGTGTGTTAGTAAGACTAACCTAGTCATCAGTACTCACAGGACCTACCCCCACTCAGCTTTACATTCTTTCTGGGACTTCATGATGAAATTCAGCATATTATAATATTTATATACATGTATATGCTTTATATCACATTATATTATGCTCTGTTTTATATTATTACACTGTAAACATGTAATATGGTCAGCCCAACTTAAACTGCTGCAGTAACAGATTACAGAGCAACTTCTAAATATACTTAACTTAGTTTAGTCCATCTGCAGGTGAGAGCGCCCCCTATCACATGAGAGGAGGCCTTCCAATTCTCAGACTCCCTCCTGATAGATGGCTGGGTGTTGGTAACAGGTTTCTGAGCAGGCAGTTAGACAGTCGCTCCACTCCAGAGCTGTGGAGTCGTGTATATTTCTGTGTCTGAAAAACAAACTAGCCTGGCCAACTCAAGCTGGTCAAGATGGTCAATGTGGTTAAGCTGGCCTGGCCATCTAAACCTTTGACCAGCATAGGGAATGTTTTTGTATAAGTTTGATGCTTTAGCTGGTCTACAAACCTGACCAGGGTAGACAACCAATAAAGGCAGCAGGCTGGTCAACTAGCATAACTAGCATCGCCAAGCTGGTCTACAGCATTATTAGCATTGCCAAGCTGGTCAACCAGCATGACCGGCAAGACCAAAATCAAATGCAACATACACTTTGGTGAAGAGCTGGTTAACCAGCTGGGGTATGTTTTTTGTCTGGATGACCAGCTTTTTAACCATAGCTGGTTTTCATCTGAAACCAGCTACCAAGAGCTGGCGTTGAGCTGGAGAGGTGTGTTTTTATGGAGTGTAGTTTCACAGCTCTAGGGTGGCCCTACAGTCTAACTGCTGCTGATTAAGTGTGAGGAGGTCATAAGTTCAAATCCCAGCACAGCTTCAGCGCTCCAATGTCAAAAGCCTCCCAGTCCAAGACCATGTGATGGTGATGGTGGTGGTGGTGATGGGGGTGGGGGTGGTGTTCGAATCTGCAGATGGGAACAAACAAGCTCAATTACTGAAGTTTCAATCAGAAATTCTTTTACAGACCTGTGACCTGTGAGGGGGAAATAATGGGTCATGGGAGGGGAGTTAGCAAGCCCTGGACAGCCTTAGACAGTTGCACTGTAGTTGGATTCCTTCGCAGGACCACTTGACTGGTCATGTAGTAAGACCTGCTGTATTTGCGTCTGGCTCTCGCTCCTGTCCCCATGTGCTCATGGGTAATGTTCCAGACAGCCCCACAGCGCAGGAAGAGAGAGCTCAGATTAGGGTCTCTCCCCTGACATTGTCTCACGGGGATGTGTTTTGCATGGCCCGACATGAAACGGGCTCGCTCCGAGAGCGGCGAATCCAAACATCGCAGCCAGAGACTCGGTTACAATGCAGGAAGTTACTACGAGTGCGACGTCTCATTAATAATAAATGCGTCTTTTGATGTGCGGCTGTGGAATCTCGCCCGCTTGGGGTGAAACACTGAACCCGGGGTTGTAATCTCCCTCCCTGTCTTTCTCCCTTGTCTCCCCTGTCTCTTGACGCTTGAAGAAAGCCCAGCCAAAACCCACACCGTCCACCAGATCGAGGGTTCTGAACTCGTCCTGGAAGCCGCCGAGGGCACCGCAACACCGGTGCCAACGACAACGACCACTACCACAGCTGTTGCCACAAGAACAACAAAAACAACAACAGCTGCCTCTCAAACAACAACTGTGAGTGCTGAGGAGCTTTTCACCACGACCTCCACCCAGGCCACCCCAGCCACGGAGAAACCGGTCATCATCGTCACACCGGGACTGAAAAGCAAGGACAGCGGTGGGAAGGTCAACGCTAACAAAGCAGGTACTATTCACACATCTTCCTCCTGCTCTGTGGACCTCTTTTAGTCTATGGCAGTGTTTCCCAGTGCGGTTATTATGGAGGCCCAGATGGTCCACATTTCTGCAGTACATCCCAGGTCATGTTGTTTTTACAATTTGAGTTAAAATAATGACTCTATTCAAAATTCCGAGGTAAAATCTCCAAATAATGGCTTATTGCCTCATAATAAAAACATACTACACCGTCATATCAGAATATTATGACCACCTACCCATAAGTGGGAATAATCTTCCTTGTCTGGGATGACACCAGCAAGACGTCAGGGTATGAACTGTATTAGGTGATGGAATGTGTTCATTATAGAGGTTAGCTTCCCCACAGTGGAGCATTGATTGCTCTGTACCACTCGCCGGAGTCGTCACTCCCCTCTGCTATCAATGGTAGTCCATTCTCGGGACACCTTAACTACAACAGCTCTGGAACAGCTCCCACCCTTCACTCGGTACCCTATTATCCTGCCCTTTTGGACATCAGGCAAATCATGTCCCTTGTCCATGAAGATGGTTCTGCACTCTGCTACAGCTGACTGGTGTGTTTGCTTAGTTATACGTGCAGCAACCCAGTAAACATGGTTGCTGTGTGACAACCTATTGTTTTGGTGCCCACAATGTTAAAATGCACTATATTCTAAAATATATAGTGTGTTCAATTGTCAGAATATGGGTATTGGAACCCATTTGGAAATTGTCTATTGACCAAAAGGCAATGTTGCCTAATGTTAAAGTTGTGGCAACAATACCCAAAGATATGTATTACCAATATTCACCAATATTCACAATATTTGCCAATTTTCTCTTTACCTCAGCAGTTATCTGTGAATTGTCACATGATCTCCCCAACCATACTTAACTGCTGATCCAACATAGTACTGATATCAAAATTTCGAACTAAAATTATGATTCTGATGGAAAATCTACATCAGCACCACCTTGCTGTCTGGGTAATGTTCTGATATGTCTGTGGATATCAAAATAAAGACTCACAATAATAATAACATTATTGAAACATTAGCTATTATCACTTTTTAATTTGAGGAACGTCTATGTCATAATTCTCGGTTTTGAGATTGCAATAAACAGAGAAGAAGAGAAAGTAAAATACTTCAGTGGTTCCATAACATCTCTACTCTTGTGCACCAGGTAAATCTCTGGAGTGTGAGGGCACCATCGCCTCGGTGGAGATGCCAGAGAAGCACCACAGTTATGGCCGAAACGAAGGGGCCTGGATGAAGGACCCTCTTGCTAAGGACAACAAAATCTATGTCACCAACTACTACTACGGCAACAACCTGGTGGAATTCCGCAACCTGGAGAATTTCAAGCAAGGTAGGAACCAAACCAAGCGTGGCCAGTGTAATAAGCAAATAGCTGCTTATAAATAAATAAATGCTAACAAAAGCTTAGCAGATTATTTCCACTTGAAAGGAGACTCCAGCCAAAATATAAAAAAATAGCCATATCCAAGGAAATCGGTTGTGAATATGCCTGCTTTCACCCAACTACAGTGCTGCAGTAGTTCCTAAAGTGAGATTTTCCAGACCTAAAAATGTTGAATGTTCCTTTTGATGATGTATCCTGAAGGGGGGAGGAGCTTTTTTAAAAAAAAAAAAAAACTACAAGCAGTTTAGGACAGAAGTTTGGGGACAGGCTGTTTAAAATGCTTGTCTGTGATGCTAGCTGGCAGAAGGAAGCAAAAAAAGCTGACGTCAGTACAAGAAAGTTAGATATCAGATATCACATATGCTATACCAGCACATATCTGTGTAATGCATTCTGGGTAATGTAGTGAGAGAACACTGATGGACCAAAACGAGAAGATGAAGGATGAAATTCTGATTTACATAATATGATGCAAAAAGTAAGTATCACATTACATGGTAGTCTTAGGCCCAAGCGGTACCCAAACTTTTGACTGCCAGAGAAATCTAACTAACTAATCTCTATCCAACCTAGGCCGCTGGACTAACCTATACAAGCTCCCGTACAACTGGATAGGAACGGGTCACGTGGTCTTCAACGGCGCCTTCTACTACAACCGAGCCTTCACCAAGAACATCATCAAATACGACCTGCGGATGCGCTACGTAGCGGCCTGGACCCTCCTGCACGATGTGGTCTACGAGGACACCACGCCGTGGAAATGGCGCGGCCATTCCGATATCGACTTCGCTGTGGACGAGAGCGGCCTGTGGGTGATCTACCCGGCACTGGACTACGACTACTCGCAGCACGAGGTCATCGTCATCAGCAAGCTGGACCCGGGCGACCTGTCCATGAAGAAGGAGACCACATGGAGGACGGGCCTGAAGCGCAGCTCGTACGGGAACTGCTTCATCGTGTGCGGCGTTCTTTACGCTGTCGACAATTACAATCAGAAAGAGGGCGAGATTTCGTACGCCTACGACACGCACACCAACACAGAGGCCACGCCCAGACTGCCCTTCACCAACGAGTATGCTTTCGTCACCCAGGTGGACTACAACCCCAAAGAGAAGATGCTGTACGCCTGGGACAATGGCCACCAGGTCACTTATAACATCCACTTTGTGGACCAGTGAGCTTGCTCCTGATGCCAGCTGATGCCACCGATGCCATCCAATCACTTTCTGTTTTGTTGAGGACCTGAAATCGGACGTTTTATAGGAGGGAAATTTACAACTAAAGACACTTTTGACTTCAAACTAAAGCCGATTAAAACTACATTGGACTTTCTGTGTGGGGACAATTCAAGGAGCTGCATGACTGACGAAGATGAGCACAGTTTCAGGTTAACATTTAAATATGGTTTATATTCGGAAGACATTTTTAAAAATAATTAATAACTACCAAGATTTAAAAAAATTTAAGAATTGACCAAAGAGATCATCTTAAAGTAACATCTTAAAAATTGCTTAAACTCTAAATACGTCCAATAGACGTCTTTATTATGGATGACATTATTATGCACCTTTACGAACTCTAACATTTTATTAGCTTTTATTAAGTAAAAAAAAAGTTGTTTATTTTGTGAATGTCATTGTTTTTCCATAAACCCACTCAACACCAGTACCATATAAAACGTCTATGGTGCTTATATTAAATCGGGTGTGATGCTGTATGTAAATTCCTCATTTATACTCAGCTATTAATTTTGTAAAATATTCATTTTGCATTGTAAATATTTTCAGAACCTGTTATATCAGTAAGGATATAGCGCTGTGTTGTTTTTGGTGTAATTTTAAAACTTTACTTAAACTCCTGGATGAGTTTTCTTAGATCTGCCGTTTTCTATGTCTCATGTTAGGGGAAAACGTCCCACGCTTTTCTGCACAAAAGCTGAAATAAATGATCACTCCATTACCACCATGCTGAGGCTGAGTTCTGGAATGAGATCTGAAGTGGTGTTTTAATTCAGGGAATAAAATACAGTACAGTTTTATATTTAAAAAAAAGGTTTTTCATCAAAGGCAATGATGCTATTCAGAAACGTCAGCCTAGAGAATCATTTGGAAGCTTAAAGGGTTCTTTGCATTGGTAGGAAGGTGTTTGTAGGTGGTTCCCGATTAAAGCTTTTTAAAAACGGTTCTGTATAGAGGACCAGAAAGGGTCAAAGGCATTCTGGCATAAAGACCAGGAAGTGACTGCTGATTTAGATGGGCACCAGAAATGTGCTAGTGGGCCGAAGCTTGAAGTTCACTCCTGCAAATGAGGCAGCTACAGCCAAGTGGTAAAATCTGTAAATCCAAAAACCCAGAATTCATTAAACACTTTATTTTAATATGGATATAATTTACCTTCATTTTCTCCCGTTTATTTAAGCTTCAAGTAACGAGGCTAAAAAAATCTGCTGGTGTTTTTGTTTGAGTTAAGCTGGCCTACAAGTAGGACCCAGCCTGACCAAGCTAGACAACCAGTATGACCAAGCTTGACCACGCTGATCCACCAGCATGACCACCATCACCAAGCTGGTCGACTAGAATGACCAAAATCAAGTGCAACGTACACAATGCTGGTCAAGAGCTGGTAAGGTATGTCTTTGCCTGGATAACCAGCTGTCCAACCACCTTGACCGCCAAAGACCAGCTTAGAGTAGGTAATCAAGTAAGATAATCAATTGTCTGTGAGTGGTAATAATGTTTTGGCTGGTTGTTGTATAAACACATGGTTTTAAGCTCATCAAGTACTTCCTCTCAGTAATTGTCATTTTCCCCTTTCGGGTCAGTGGCCATCCTTATTTTGTCCAGACAGGAAAGCGGACGCACCCTCTGATCGTTTCCAGCCGTTTTCAGTGTTTTCAGCAGGGAGATGTGGGTGTGGCTTTGCTTGACTGACAGATGGGAGTGTGTGCATGTTGGGAGATGACCCAGGGTTGCGGTTTGATTATGATGTGCCTAGTTTGGTCCCAAAAGGCTCTAATCCCACACACCTACCCACTCACCCACCCACCCAGTGTCCTTTGAGGCTGCCCAGCAGGCTTTGGTTTCCGTTGCGCTCGTGCCAATTTCAATATTGCTGTAATGAAACCCTAATAAACCCAGTTTACCTGTCACATCCCGGCCCTTTGTGCGAAGACAGAACGCAGACGAGGCTCGAACATGCGGTCAACGCGTTTGTTTTAATCCGCAGGATATTTATTTAAATATAGAAGGTCACACCCGGGTATTTTTTTCCCTTTCCAGGCTAGTGTGGCCCACGAGGGCGATGACCTCACTACTCAACGCCCTGGACAGATGCTGTGGGCTCACGTTTCGAACCGAGATGTCAGTAATATGATTCATGCAGAATAGTCAGCGATTAGGTTAGGCGAATGGAGCTCTATTGTCCAAGACCCCCAAAGTTCCTCTTTGGCAGGCCTACAAGCCACACTGTGTGTCATACCATCAGCTCAGCCTTTCCTACACACACCCAGCACCGAAACGACTGCGCTGGGGCCGCCTCCTTCGTCCGGACCATTAAAAGCATTTGGAAACCTGGATCTGAGGCCAGGAATGGCCAGTGTCTTGCAAAGCCCAGAGGTGCACGGGTTGACAGAATGATGGACAAGCCCTGGTGCTGTGGCCTGCTCTCGTGGCCTGCTCTCGTGGCCTGCTCTCGTGGCCTGCTCTTGACTTTTACATTTAAATTGGGCCTTTGCCTCATTTGGACAGCAAATAGAGCTTCACTCCTACACTAAGATCAGACCAGGATCCTCAGATTTAAAGGGGTGGGATGGATTTACAAGGCTAATATTGCTATCAAACACTGGATACCAATAGTCACACAAATCTTACTGTAAAGGATGGACCCTGCTGAAAAACCAGTATGACCATATCTGGCGACTGGTGGACCAGCATGGTCACGCTGATCACAGTGGTTGAGTAGCCTGGTCAAATTGGTCATGATGTTATATAGAGTTAATTACAGATCTAACTGACCACTGACTTTATGTTTATTTGGGTTTATTCTAATGTTATATAGAGTTAATTACAGGTAGACACTCTCACTGACCACTGATTTTATGCTTATTTGGGTTTATTCTAATGTTATATAGAGTTAATTACAGGTAGACACTCTCACTGATCACTGACTTTATGTTTATTTGGGTTTATTCTAATGTTGTATAGAGTTAATTACAGATTACAGATGTACAGACTGTTCTTACATTGTTGACACTGATTTGACAAAGAAGTACATCCTTACTTTCCCACATCCTGAGTTCCACTGTATCCTCTCCTTCTTCTGCACTGAGCTTTTATAAATGACAGATGTTCGGACAGGCTTTGTTGCATTAATGAGTTTTAATTATTTGATGTCTGTTGCGCTCACCATAGCAAATTCCTAACAGCCCTGTAGTTGATGTGGCAACACAGCATGGGACTCTGACTTTTGACTGTGCTCTATGTGGCTCCGATCAATTAGGTCCAACAACATTCCTCAGACAGGGGATTTCCAGCCCAGCTCAACAGTGACTTTGACCTTTAGCCACAGACTTAACTGGATTTCCGGTCTTCGTCGGACTTAATTGTCACTGCCTCGCAGTCTGGTGTCTGACCACTGAGAGCTTTAGTTGCAGCTATAGCTGATAAAAACACAAACACTAGCGTCCACATACAGCTACTAGGCCATTATGAGCGTAATTACAGTGAGAAAACCTCAGATTCCTGCTCTTACGCAAGATAGAAAACAAATGGGAGTTTCTCAATCTCAGCGCAGCGACTCATCCGCTGCAAGAATTACAACAGCGAGCTTCTACTGCTTCTCTGGGCAGATTTACAGCTGACGGATGATGAAATCAAGACTTTTAATTGAAACATCACCGCAAAAGAATGTGTGCGACTTGGAGGATGGCGGAGTTGGAACCGTCCCACAGTTAATGCCTCGCTGACATGAGTTTGGTTGGGTCTTGACTTGTAGTGGTGACAGAAGGGTGTTCATAGAGCCTGTTTACACTGAGCCTCTTCATGCATCTCGACCTGATAGAACAGCGCAGCAGTGGAGAGATAGCTAAGTGTACATGCAACCAAGACACACTGGAGACAAATGAACATCCAGTGGTTCGGACACCTTAGTGTTGGGTTTGAGGGGTTTGGGGCGCCCTGCAGAAGCAGATAGGCAGAATATAAGTGGTTTTGCTACATCAAACCGCAGACCCAGATAGCAGAGAACATTAAAGGAACGTTCTGAAAATGTGTGCCGTAACACTGGTTATTAGAATGTTTCCCACACAACATTCCCTGTTAGACAAAAGCTAACATTTAGCTAGTATGTCTCACCCCCCTGAAAGGCTGAAACGCTGGGGGGGGGGGGGGGGGGGGTCCATGGACTATGTTTGACTGGAGTTTGACGATGAAGAAAGATGACGAAGGAAGGAGATGAAGATGCAGAGTTTGCAAAGTTGTTCAATGCAATGATGGTGTGAGAATGGGGGTTTATATAGACCTGAGTGGGAGGAGTTTGTGTCATGGACCATCCCCCAAAATTAATATATGTCATAACTCCACTATGGATATAATAATGAATAAAATACAATACAATAAAACTGATCCTTAGTCATTATCATAGTCATATATCATAGTCATATCACTGATGAATGATATTTACCAAATATGCCATAAAATTTTTTCAAGCTTAAGAATTGGAGCATCCACTAAAACACAGAATACAATATTTTCTGAATTTACATTTTAAATAATTTGTGATGAACTTTCATTACTTTTTGAAATACACCTGCCAAACATAAAGAGGGCCCAAATTCAATTTTGAGAATAAACTAATAAACACAAAGTTAATAAAAACATTGTGGGATCTTCCAGAAAATGTGACAGATGAATGTTCTAAGGACCAAAAATTGTAACATTCTACTAACCAAAACTTTTTTTTTTCTAGCTGGGTAAGCAATCTAAGTTCTTCCACATTTCTATTACATTGTCAGGGAAAATGAATCGAGTACTTAAAAAAAAGCTCCAAACACTCCAGGCCAAAGGTTCCAGACAGCATGACTGGCCTCACTTCTCTGGGTGGGAAGGACACTTTTTGAATAATAACAACAATACTAAGCTCCTCCAAATCCAAACCGAGCACTGAGTGAGCTTACTTTCACTGGGGGAAAAAACATAGCGCATCCAACAAGAAGGAAAGCCTCTATCCTTTATACAGCAGTGAAAACATGGTAGCTCTCTGAAAGCCTTGATGAATTCTACACAGTGCAACTCCTCTGGAGGCAGATTTACACTATTCAGCACATATTCACTAAATTACCCTTAAATCAATACAATTGCATGTGTTTTTGGTGACGTATTTTTGGTATGTATATGTATATATATCAAACGAGCAGGATATACCTTCCACCGGAATAGACAGGGTTAGCCACCTATGCTCCATGACTTTCATTGCACCCTAAGGATTACTAATCGGTAACTACATTGACAGTAATGCAAACTGACTGAGTTGTCCCTACGTTATAACAGTGTGTGTGTGTTGGGGGGGGGGGGTGCTTGAACTGGTTAAACTGCTGTAGACTGTATATCCTGACACATGTAAATGGACTAGTATGTGACATCACAAAAACAGTGGCCTGTATGAGCCGGGACGTGAATTGACCTTTAACAGTGATTCCCCCTCTATTAGACTCATTCCCCATGATGAGAGGCTCTTTAGGGACTCTTTTCAGGTCCTTACCTTCATGCATACAGCAGCTCTTGCTGCTCTCTCACAGCAGAAGCTCTGTAAACTCTGGAAGATGGTCGTCCCTTCAGTGTTTGTAGGACAGAACGGGATTTCTGGCATCACGTCGGAAGATTCCGGAAAAGGATTTGCATGCATGCAACTCAGGAAGCGCAGCTCTGATGCTAATCTGAGGACCAGAGAGGCAGTCATGTGTCCAGGTGCAAAAGGAACTTGGATCCAGAAAGGTAAGCAGACTCATAGTCTGCGGTCAGTGTGTGTTAGCAGTTAATCGGGCTGCGCTGGTGGCCTCTGTCTCGGGTTTCACGCTGGTGCTGTGGAGAGGTGCAGGCATTTAAGTTAACAGGATGTGAGGGCAACTGGACGACTGAACACTTCTAATCAGGACAGGAATGACCCTTGTGACCCACACACACACACAGTGGAGGGCCACTGTAGGAAGCTATTGTAGGAAACACAATGGCCTCTTTGGGAGTGATGGAGTGAGTCAGATGTCACTGCTTTGGGCTGCAGTTATGGTGAAGAATTGGAGGAATTCTGGCATTTGGAGTGAAGGCCCACTCAGGCTGAAGAATGCCCCGTTTTGTGCAGGGTTTTCCCCCCGACGGACACAAATTACCCCCCATGACATGTAGGACGTAGGCTATGTCTGTCTGACAGTGACCGATGAACCAGTGAAGCATCTGTGAAACCTCTGTTTGGTACAGGCCTACATTTCAGTAGAAGGCTCAAAGCAGTGGCTAAGATGAACTAATGTCTCGCAGTGCTGTGAGGGACACCAACACTCAGTGTAGACAGGAGCAAAGGGGGGGCCCTCAGTAAAGGTCACCTTATGATGTCCCCTTTCTTCTTTTACTGCTCAGTGGTTAATATTAATACATTACAATATATCGTTTCCTTGTTATCATCACCATGACAACATTCAGGCAGCGCTTGTCTTCTCTGAATTTACTACCTAGGAATTAGGAATAGCATAAGACTGAAAACGAGTGCAGTGTCATTTTGGAAATTGGAGTAGCATGGCCATGGAAATGCGTGCAGTGTAACCCTTGAAATAGACGTAGCACAACAACGTAAATGTGTGCAGTGTCACAGTGGAAATGGGTGTAGCATAACAATGACAATGGGTGCTGTGGAACCGTGGAACCACTGGAGCATAAACATGGAAATAGGTGTAGTGTAACCATGGAAATAAGTGTAGTGTAGCCATTAAAAAGGGTGCAGTGTTACCATGAAAATGGGTTTGGCATAATAATGTCATCGGGTGCGGTGTAACGATGAAGCCATTGGAGCATACACATGGAATTGGGTGTAGTGTGACCATGGAAATAGGTGTAGTGTAGCCACTAAAAAGGCTGCAGTGTTACCATGGAAACGGATGCAGAGCAATCCCAGAAATTGGTGTAGCATAACCACAAAACTGTGTAACAGTGAAAACCTCTGGAGCCATGACAACAGGTGCAACATAATAGTTGTAGGGTTGGGAAATGGGTGCAGTGTAACCATGGAAACTGATGCAGTTTAACCATAAAACTGTTGTGTGTTGTGTAACCATGGAAATGTGTATATAGTAATCATTGAATGTGGTTGGAAAAGTGCAATGTAACAAGGGAAATGGGAGTAAAATAATTATAAAAACAGATGCAGTGTAACCACGGAAACGGGTGTAACATGACCATGAAACTGAACTGAATAATAAAAAACAGATTTAGTAAACTTATGGAAATTAAGTGCAGTGTAACGACTAAAATGTGGAGCCATGGAAATGGGTGTAGCCATGGAAAAGACTGTAGCATTATGATGGGTGCAGTATAATCAAGGAAATGGGTGTAGCATAGCAACAGACCTGGCAACAAATTTGCATAACCACTAAAAAATGTTCAGTGTATTGCACTTTATTGCACAGTACTGCAGGGTGCAAGATGGAGGGAGCACAACAATGGGAATAAGAGTACGGTGACCATACATATGGGGTGTGGTAACCAGGAAATGGGTGTAGGCCACAGATTTAGATGTCAGAGGTGTAGAAGATGGACTATTCTGAGCCCATGTTAGCCTGCAGACCCTTTTTAGAACATTTTAGGATGAAAGCTTGACTGTGAATAATGTAACTCCCTCCTTCAGGGAAAACTACGCCTATCGGTGTAGGCCCATTAAGGCAAGGCTTCTGTCAGCATCCATCAACTATCAACCCCGATCCATCCTCAGCTTTTTGGGCTTTTAAGGTTTTATCATGGTTAAAAATGTGTTTACCTTCAAATAAAAGGTTGTTTTTTTAAAAAACTGGCCTTGACAACCTAATGAAACACACCTATTGTCCAACACCACTCCGCCTTCCTGAGGCCTGGGGGACTGACCTAAATGCTCCTTTCCCAGAAATCCTATTGGCCCTATATTTAGGCCGAGTGGCCTCCACAGACCCGGAAACTCTGCAGGAGCAGAATGAGCATCATTATGTCGAAAACAGCGCAGTGCTGGGACTTCTAAACTCAATTTGTGACCCAGAGGTTAAGAGTTGTTAAGGGAGCGTCTCTTTAAATTCAATCGTTTTATGTTTTAGTGCTCTGAAGGCTCGGTTTAAGCGGGCAGAGGATTCTGTTACTGATTACTGAATCCATTTGAGCATTACTGTAAACAGTAAGAAGCGAGACAAGTGGACTCTGGAGTGTTTACGTCGATTTGTAACTGTTCAGAGGTCAGAAATCTGAATTGTAGCGAGGGAAAAAAGGAAGATGACTCACTGATTCTCTACAGGAAAAAAATAAAACTTGCTGTTCGCATGGATAAATATTAAACCACTCAACCCTACGTTTAATATTCAGTTATTAAAAATATTCTGAAAACTATTGTGAAGTATTTGGTCATTGAGGAGTCCCACAGGGTTCTATGTTAGGGCCTATGAAAGTGATCTTAACTAAGGTAAAGGTGCAGGTATTTGTCACTGTACTATGTACAGCGAAATGTGTCCTCAACATTTTACCCATCTGTGGTAGTGAACACACACACACATACACACACACACACACACACACTAGTGAACTAGGGGCAGTGAGCACACACACAACCAGGGCAGTGGGCAGCCAACTCCAGCACCCGGGGAGCAGAGGGTGAAGGGCCTTGCTCAAGCTTGCTGAGCAATATATGCTGAGCCCAGGGTATCGAACCCACAACCCTTTCATCAATAGCCCACTCTAACCGCTGAGCCACCACTGGACAAATATGTCAAATATGTTATTATAGGAGTGGAAAACTGATGTGTGGGCTAACATACAGGGTCTAAGTGCTTGAGATCAGACACAGAGGGTATGTGGAGGCCAATAGGATTGCTATATAATATTATATATATATATACATAATATTATGTTATATAGCCTAATGCTACCGTTCAAGCCACATTTTTTGCTAATGCAATAACAGAAGGGTTGGAACAACAACAATGCTTTGAGACTGCATTCATTAAAAGCTGATTTAGCATGTGCTGTTAGCGCAGTAGTCATGGTGCTGTTTTCAGTAAGTCCAACAAGCTCACAATTATTCCCAAACTTCCTCAATGACTGTAAATTAAGACAAGGCATAACAATGTGATTCTCCTTAAACCAGATGGAAAACTCGGCTTCAGTGGAAGTCGTTTTAAAAAGCGGGACAACCCCAGAAACACAAACAACACAAATCGCTCGCAGAACCGTTCGGGACGATCCTGCAGGCTCACAGGAGGAGCCGATAAGACAAAACAAGCCCAAATTAATGATGCGAGGACGTCTTTGAGCTGGTGTGTGTGTGAGACGGTATTTATGTTTGCAGTGCAGAAATGCCTGAGAAACGGTGGGTGAGTGGGTATGCTGGCAGAGGCCGGACGCAAAGCCAAGAGAAACATACACACACACACACACACACACACACACACACACACACAAATGCTATCTTTCTACAACACACTCACACACAGAGGCCTGTTTTTATACCGTGTCATGACACGGGCATGACTCCACTGCCCATCAGAGCTTAACAGGACATGCTGATTAAATAAAACATGTGATAGCTGAGAAGGACCTGAGTGGACCACTCTGTACTGGACATCAATGGTTCCACTGTGGAGAACATCACCAAGGACCCTCAATACCACCTACCCAGCCAAGAAAGCCCCTCAGCAACATCACTCCGTGGGGAGGATGAGAAGAGTGACCCTTCCCCCCTACCATCTTCGTTACCTTCTGCAGGGGGACAATAGAGAGCGTTGTCCCATATACTAAACAATAGAGGTGTCTTAATGAACATCAGAGAGGTGTTGTAGGGGTTCCTGCTATGCAGTGGTCAGTATCTACCAAAAGTGCTCCAAGGAAGGGCAACTGGTAAACTTGCGACAGGGTTATGGCGGTCAAAGCCTCGTTAATGGAACGTAGGGAGCAAGGCTAGCCAGTCTGGTGGTCTGATCCCACAGAAGATATACATATAGACAAAAGTATTGGGACACCTGCTTATTCATTGCTTCTTCCCGGCCTGCTTTTGTTGGAGTAGCTGTCTCTACTGTCCAAGGAAGAAGGCCTTCTACTAGAATTTGGAGGAGCATTGCTGTGAGGATTTGATTGCATTTAGCGACAAGAGCGTCAGGATGTTGGATAATCACCACCCCACCTCATCATCCCCCAACTCATCCCCAACTTATCCCCAAAGTACTGGATGGAGCACCAACCATCCATCATTCCAGAGAACACAGTTCTTCCACTGCTCCACAGCTTCTCAATGCTGGGGGGCTTTATACCCCTCTAGCCCACACCTGGCATTAGACAGCATGGTGCTAATTTTCTATTGGCAGTACTTCTCTACAGGGACTAGACAAGCTGTGTGTGTGTGTGTGTGTGTGTGTGTGTGTGCGTGTGTGAATTTGCTCATCTGTGTCAGCAATGAATGCAATATTAATTAGAAGGGGTGTCCACAAACTTTTACAACAGTCAAGTCTGTCCAAGAAAGCATGCAAAAAACAACACACACACACACACACACACACACACACACCTGCCACATGGAGAGCAAATCTAATCAGGTTTAGCGTGCGATCTTATGAGTGGAGCAAAGCAGTAAATAATTTGGCGATAATGCAGCTCAGATGGGAAGTAAACTCGACTCTCGTCTGAAGCCAAATATAATAAACACAGACCGAAGCGATAATCCACTCTAATCAGAGGTAGAACCGAGCATCAGAGTCACGAAGGCCGAAGAACCCGTCTACACTGTGTGTTTTAGTCAAAAACAGCAATTTGCCATGTTTTATTCTGCACTCACTCACACACATACACACACATACACACACACACACACACACACACACATAATACATGACATCAGCCTTTGCGGTATGTGTAAGGGTGTTTCCCCAAAAATGAACAGACCCATTTGGCACTGGTGCTGAATCCTGATCCCCCTGTAAGCCTGAGCTTACTGGCCATCCTCTGAGTTCACGGGCAACAGAATGACAAATCACAAAACGCTGTCAACACAAATGACATCAAGCACGGCCACAGCGGGCCACTGGCCAACTGGGGAACACCGAATCTGCTGGGACCACAGGGAAACTTCAATCAGTCCCTAATCTCTCCAAAACCAGTGATGTGTGATGAGCAGGACATGCTGTGTGTAAATAGACTGTATATGATCCTATAGGCTGTGTATTACAGGGTAGCAGGTGATGTGGGAATGCAGAGCCCTGCGTGACCTGCTTTCATAAAATTATGATGGTAAAAATGTCAAATAATTACAACAAGAGTTTTAGAAGAGATTAAAGTATAATCCTGAACTATACACCCTGATTTTTGGCCCTACCTATCAATATGATAAACCCCTACTGTTGGTTGTAGGCTCAATACGGGAAATTGCTAAGATGCCACTGGTGGTTGTGGGTTCAATACCTGGATTTGCTAAACAGCAACTGTTGTTTGTGGTTGCAGGTTCAATACTCAGGTTTGCTAAGCTGCCACTGTTGGTTGTTGATTCAACACCCAGATTTGCTAAACCCCCACTGTTGGTTGTGGGCTTAATAGCCATATTTGCTAAGATGCCACAGGTGGTTGTTGATTCAACACTCGGATATGGTAAGATGCCATTGTTGATTGTGGGTTCAATACCTGGACTTGCTAAATCACCACTGTTTGTTGTGGGTTCAATACCCAGATTTGCTAAACCACCACTATTGGTTGTGGGTTCAATACCCAGATTTGCTAAATCACCACTGTTGGTTGTGGGTTCAATACCCAGATTTGCTAAATCACCCCTGTTTGTTGTGGGCTTAATAGCTGAATTTGCTAAGCTGCCACTGGTGGTTGTGGGGTCACTAAAGAGTGATGAGGGGAGAGAGAGCGCCATCTACCCACCTGGAAAGAGCACAGCCAATTGTTCTCTCTCAGACCCCTGCAGCCGATGGCAAAGCAGCATGGCTCAGGATTCAAACTTGTGACCGCCAGGACATATTGGTAGCACAATAGATTGCTGAGCCACTCAGAGCCCCGTGTCCTCCTTTTGGACTTTCTTCCGCAGGCTGCACTCCAGCACATTAGATATGAAATGAACCAGTGAGTTTGAGGTTAAAGTGCAGACTGTGAGCTTTAATTCGGGACTGGTCATGCTCGGCTGACAGGCTTAAACACCCTCAAATTAAAGCTGACTCTCTGCTCTTTAACCTCAGAGTCACTGTTTCATTCCGAATCCATCGAGCCGGAGTCCAGAACCGGAACAGAACACACACGGTGTCGCTGTGTTGGAGTTATTAAGCTGTGTGTGTTTGGTCTGCTTACAGCGGCCTTGTACGAGTTTTGGGAAGGTTGTTGTACCAAAACTTCCTTCCTTCTTTCCACTGAATGACTAACAATAGGAAAGTTCTCTGCTTTCGCCTACAGATGTTCTCCAAGCCTTCTCCTCCCTCCCTCACTCTCTCCCTCCCTCTCTCCCTCTCTCCCTCGCTCCCTCTCTTTGGACATGGTAGAGGTTTAGTAAGCCTGGGGAAGCCGTGAGTAATATCTGCTGTGCCATAACTAATCTGCGAGCCAAGTCATGGCCATGGGAAATCTATTTATGCTTGCGGCGTTGCCTATGACAACCGTTCCTAAAACAATACGTTTATTTTTGACAATTATTTCTCTCTATCCTCACTCGCTCTCTCTTTCCCTCTTTCTTTGTCAAAAACACACATGTATTTTATACCCATATGTATTTTCTATCTGTATTCATGTATCTATTCATTCATGTATATATATATATATATATATATATATATATATATATATGTGTGTGTGTGTGTGTGTGTGTGTGTGTGTATAAATCATATACAATAAGTATCTGTATGTAATAATGTAATGTAATGATGATATGCCTCATATGTCTTACACAATATACACATTTTCAAAAGTTTGTGGACACCTTTACTAATGAATAATGCATTCAACAAGTTGCAGCCACTGCTGACACAGATGTGCAAATGTACACACACACTCACAGCTGATAGAGAAGTACTGCCAATAGGTAAGAACTTTCTGGAGCAGATAAACATCATGACCCTATTGGCACCATACTGCCTAATGCCAGGCGTGGGCTAGAGGGGTATAAAGCCCCCCAGCATTGAGCTGTGGAGCAGTGGAAGAACTGTGCTCTCTGGAATGATGGTGGAGCTCCATCCAGTACTTTTGGGATGTGTTGGGGAGTTGGGGATGTGCAGGTGGGGTGGTGATCATCATCATCCAACATCCTGACCTCACTAACGCTGTTGTCGCTAAATGCAATCAAATCAAATCCTCACAGCAATGCTCCTCCTCCAAAATCTAGTAGAAAGCCTTCTTTGCTGGACAGTAGAGACAGTTACTCTAACAAAAGCAGGATCAGCTCTTTAATACTCTTAATCCTCAGAAGACACAATAACGAGCAGGTGTCCCAATACTTTTGTCAATATAGTGTATATATATATATATATATATATATATATATATATATATATATATATATATATTTCTTTAATAGTCAGAACATTCTTGTCCACACACACTTCCACACACACTTTCCTAAACTGCAACACATGTCCTGTCCTCAATGTACAGTGCGATAATAAACCAGTGACTCATCTGTTGGCCATTTCTGAAGAGGACAGTCACACTTGACCTACAGGCTCATAAAAAGTCTTGGTGTGGAAGCTCCAGCTTTTAAAGCTCCACAGCTGCTCCTCTCTGCTCTCCTTCGGCTTGTTCACACTCCACTGTGTTAGCGCTAATGGCTAACTTCCGGTCTTCACTCAAACATATTGGCCGCTCACTTCCCGGGGCCGACCTGTTCCACTTCCAGCCCCAAAACAGAGCAGCAGACGCGGCAACCTTAGACACTGACGTGCTCTGGGCTTATTGTTGTAAGTAATGGCCTTGGCCTTTGCACACATACAGCCGTAATTACGCCATTTAGAACCTCGGCCATTCCTAACACTGGCTCACGCGTCGCCATAAGTCAGTTAAACCATTACAGTGTCCGTCCTGTAACCCGAGAGTTAGACACTCTTCTCTTTCCTTCAGCAAACCGTAAGTGGTGTGAAATCTTAGATGAGGTTTGTCTGATATTTCAAAACATGCCTAATTGTGTTGCATGAGAGACAGCGTGCAGTCAGCAGAGGGCCAGTTGCAGGGCTGTGCATGTACCTCCGCCTGTGAGATCTGCTCTGTGCACTCAAACCGCCGTTCAAATCAATTTCACACTAATACACCAACTGAGGGCCCAAACGTAAGGCGAGTTGGTTCACACACATGGAGGGGGGTGAATATGGGATTTCTCCGTAAGACATGCTGAGACTGGACATGTGGACGGGGAGTGATCTGACAGGACCTAATGCCAGTGTGTGCCGTGCAGATTCATCCAGGCAGCTGAAATAGCCTCGCTTTAACGCAGCGGTGACGGATATTGCGCAGATGTTGGATCTTGTAGGGTCTCATAGGCCTGCACTCAGTGTGATAGAACAGGTGAAGCCCCCCGTGTTGTGAAACTGGCTGCGTTCCAAACCCACTGTTTGTGCTCTTAACTAGTGAAGAGCGCTCTGGCAGCAAAATGTGGCGACATGTAATTTGCTGGAGGAGTGGCTGTGTCTCTAACTTCCAATTAACTAAATATCTATTAACAGTCAAATGAGCAACTTTTCCCTAACTCAGTCCTGATCTTAATCTCAAGACAAAACCTAAACCTAATACTCACCTTAATCCTAACCCAAATTCAATCAAACAAATAAACCTAACCCTTAAAACAAATCTTATCAACTTAACCCTAATACTCACTTTAATCCTGTTCTTAACCTCAAACCAAAACCTAAACCTAACACTCAATTTGACCCTAATACTTAATTTATCAAACCATAGCCTAAACCTAAACCTGATTTTAACCTCAAACTAAAACGAAAGCCAATCCTAAAACTCACTTGAATCCTGACCTTAACCTTAAACTAAAACTTGAAAATAAGATTCACTTTACTCCTGATCTTTAATCCTGATCTTAACCTCAAATAAAAATCTAAACCTAACCCTTAATACTCACTTTAATCCTGACATTAACCTTAAACTACAACCTGAACCTAAGATTCACTTTACTCTTGAGCTTAATCTCAAACCAAAACCTAAACCCAACCCTAATTCTCTCTATAATTCTGACCTTAATCTCAAACTAAACCATAAAACTGAAGAATTCTCACTTCATCAAACCATGATCTTTATAAACCTAACCTTATCCCTAATACTCACTTTAATCCCAGCCTTAAACTTAACCCTAATTCTCACTTTAGTCCTGACCTTAACCTAAAACCTGAACCTAAGATTCACTTTGCTCTTGACCTTAATCTCAAACTAAACCCTAAACCTAAAGAATTCTAACTTTATCAAACCATGATCTAAACCTAACCTTAACCCTAATACTCACTTTAACCCCAACCTTAAACTTAACCCTAATTCTCACTTTAGTCCTGACCTTAACTTCAAACTAAAACTAAAGCCAATCCTAAAACCCACTTTAATTCTGACCTTAAACATAAACTAAAACCCAACCCTATCTCTCATTTTAATCCTCACCTTAACCTCAAACCAAAACCTAAACCTAAGATTAACTTTCCTCTTGATCCTCTTGACCTCAAACTAAAATCTAAACCCAACCCTAATTCTCAATATAATGCTTATAAACCTTAATCTCAAACTACATTAAACCCTAACACTCACTGTTATCCTGACTTCAGTCTACATTCAAAAACCTAAACCTAATACTGATCCCCATCCTAACCCTAGTCTTGATCCTATTGACAACCCGCAGAGCTTCAGAGGACTGTCTGTTAATGCTCTGGCCATTTCTGCAGGAACACACACCTGAGCGGACTTCTCCCAGAGTTCCCAGCGGCTCGGACCACTGAGAAGCAAAGCGCCCGTGTTTATTCAGGAACTCCGGTTACAGTTCTGCTCACCTGTGTGTGTGTGTGTGTGTGTGAGTGTGTGTGAGTGTGTGTGTGTGAGTGTGTGTGTGTGTGTGTGTGAGTGTGTGAGTGTGTTTGTTCTCAGAGTGCTGGATTACATGGAGGGGTTCTTTGAGGAAAATGTACAACCCGTGTTTCCTGTGAGCTGTTTAAGCTTCATTAACTGCAGGTTTACATTATCCAGCTAACAGCCAGCAAGCCGAGCAGCGTGCAGGCCACATCCGCCGCGTAGCTTAGTGACAGAAACAGCGACGACACCGGAGCGTGTTCCAGCTGCAGCGGGCGTGACTGAGCCGGAGCTGGATGTGGCATGGACACTACTGAAAGTGCTAAGTGTGCATTTACTGAGTTTTATTAAGTTGTTAAGTTGACATACACTATGTGTCCAAATGTTTGTGGACACCCCTTCTACTGAAATGAGCCCACTGTTACGTGACAGTTCTGGGGTTTTACAGTTGGTCTGTGTCACAGCTCTGGTTTGGTGGTATGCTACTGGCTGCTACTGCGCAGCATCTCTAAAAGTGGAATGCTTCTCTGGGCCTTTGTTTGTTTTGACGGTCAGATTTTATGTGTTTGTAGATTCAGAACAGTGAACGGATGCGTCCCGGGAAATGGCTGTTTAAGGCCTGCAAGCCTGAATGACGCAAGGCCTGAATGTAGCGCCTCTTTGTGTGGAAACACTGAGGGCTTGTCCCGGGTCCACCCGAGAAGCTTGAAGTGTTTCTGCGTTGGTGTCTGGAGTCAGTGATAGATGCTCGCTTTACCCCCTCCGGAATATCAACACAGTGGGACAGTTCTCCACACAGCCTGATCCCAGGCCCAGACTAAACACATTTTCAATGCAGCGTCCCCCTCACTGATATTAGACCAACAGAGGCCGAAATGAGTCCGCCCCTGACCTGGGGGGGTCACTCTCTGCTCCATAAAGGAAACCCTTCCCCTTTCTTTTGTGTTCAAGTTTTGAGCTGGATAATAAAAATAATGAAATTACAGTAGTAAGTAAGACATGCTGCTCTAAAACTTATATAAATTATTTTAAATAAAATTCAGTAACCATTATGAATTATTCAATGCCTTTTTTGAATGATCCATTATGAATGAATTAGTATCTAGTATGAAATTTTCAGTATATATCCGTTATGAATTATTCAGTATCCATTCAGTGCTGTTTTATATATGTGTTTATTGCATGGTATCCACCATGAATGTTTCAGTATCTACTATGAATTATTTGGTATGTAATATGAATTAGTTGGTGTGTTTTTTATGAATTTAGTACTACTTTTAGTAATTTAGTAATTGTAATTTAGTATCCACAATAAATTATTTGGTATATTGAATGCATATCCAGTATCTACAATTAATTGTAAAGTATATGCCATAAATAATTCAGCATCCACTATGAATTATTTAGTAACTACTACAAATTAGTCAGTGTCTACTGAATTAATCAGTATCTACTATGAATTATTCATTATCCACTATAAATTAATCAGTATGCACTCTGAAACATTTCATGTTTTATTATCCAGTATGAATTATTCAGTGTGTACTATGAAATATTCAATAGCCATTATAAATAATAATGTATTTTATGAATAATTTTGTATCTATTGTGAATTATTTAGTATCCAGTATGAATTCTCCAGTATTTACTCTTAATAACTCAGTGTTGTTTATGTATTTGTCAGTATCCACCACGAATGTTTCTACTGTATGTAATCTACTATGAATTATTAAGTGTATTTTAATTAATTTAGTAATAATTTTAGTAATAGTAATTTAGTATCCACTATATATTATTAAGTTACTACTAAGAATTATTCAGTAACTACTACAAATTATTCAGCATCTACAGAATTACTCCACTAGTATCTACTATTAATTATTTATTACCCACTGTGAATGAATCAGTATACACTATGAATTATTCATTATATACTACAAATTATTTAGCAACTACTGCAAATTCTACAGTATCCACTATGAATTATTCATTATCCACCATGAATTATTTAGCATCTAATATGTTTTCAGTATCCACTATGAATTAATCAGTGTGTACTATAAATTAATCATGTTCCACTATGAATCATTCAGTACGTACTTTAAATTATTCATTATCCAGTATGAATTATTCAGTGTGTACTGTTAGATAGCATGCACTGTGACTTATTCAGTAACTATCATAAATGAATCACGTAATAGTTAATAATCTACTTAGAATTAATCAATGTGTATTATTACTAATTATTACTATAATTATTCATCACACACAGACCCTCCGTTTATAGAGTTCAAATAACTCAAAATATACATTTATATATATATAAATATTATTTATTAAATAAATACTTAAGAAGTTACAGTACTTAAACTTAAGCATTGTTTCACTGTATTCCTTCCTCCCACACACACTCTCTCTCTCTCTCTCTCTCACACACACACACAATCACACACACATGCTACTCTCACACGCTCTCGCTCCTGCAGGCCAGGCCCGAGCTGCTTCCTCCCTGCTTTGAGGTGAACGGCAATGCAGTAATGTTCCACATATGTGGAGTGGGAGGATAAAGAGCTAATATAAAAGTGGATTTAGTGGCGTCCTCGGCTCAGCAGATGCTAGCTGAGCTCTGCCCCATTTGACTTGTAAAGGCGAGCGGGAGGACCAGCAGCTGAGGCGAATTCCAGGATGTTCGCTCTGCACAGAACTGTCTGTTCCGCTTTTATGAAGGAAATAGCAGCCTCTGTGAGAGCCCAGGCACTGTGGAAATATTCAAAGAGCGAGACGCATTAGATAAGCCTACATTTCTTTCAGCAGGCATGACGGATTACTGCCAAAATCCCAAACAGTGCAATCGCAACTGTTTCAACATTTACTCGTCCAGTTCTCTGATTCGCTCCCAATCACAATACTCTACTCAGATAATAGCTCAGCCTCTCCTGCTCGAACCCCCCCACCCAGCACGCTGGTCCATTAGACAGATAATCGCATGTCTGACATTAATAAAAGGTTTGATCAGAGCGCTTAGATCTGATTCTGTAAACCCTAAAACATTTAACAGCTAACAGAGATCTGCTGCCCTGAGGTCGGCGCATTGTCTGGGTGGGCTACAACCCCTTAAAAGTAAAGGAGCAATAAAGGGTTCTTGAGCGATGCCTTAGAAGAACCATTTTTGGTTCCAAAAAGTTCATGTAAAGGTCAGATTGTCTGAATGCACCTCAGAGAAACATGTTCACCATACATCATTTGGACAAAAGTATTGGGACACCTACTCATTCAAGGTTTCTTCTGAAATCAAGGGTATTAAAAAGAGATGATCCTGCTTTTGTTGGAGTAAATGTCTCTACTGTCCAGAGAAGAAGACTTTAAACTAGATTTTGGAGGAGGAGCATTGCAGTGAGGATTTGATGGCATTCACTGACCAGTGCATGAGTGAGGTCAGGATGTTGGATGATGAAAAGCACCACCCCACCTCATCATCTTTAACTCCCCAACTCATAACTCAGCACCATCCATCATTCCAGAGAACACAGTTCTTCCACTGCTCCACAGCTCAATGCCCACGCCTGGCATTAGGCAGCATTCAGAGAGTTCTATTCTATTGGCAATACATATCTACAAGGACTAGACAAGCATGTGAATGTGTGTGCAAATAGCTGAATGCATTCATTAGAAGGGGTGTCCACAAATATTTGGACATGTACTGTATGTGCATATGTATTTGAAGCAGAGATCTGCTGCCCTGAGGTCAGCGTGTTTACACCCTTAAATATGAAGGTGCTAGAAATGGTTCCTTGGGCGATTCCAATAGAGGAACCATTTCTGGTTCCATGAAGAGCCGTTTTTAAATAAGATGTGTGTGCAGAAGATCTAAGGGATTATGAAGCTCGTGGTCCAAACGGAGTTAAGGCTGTTCTTGCACATCGAAGCAGACAGTAAAAGTTAAGAGCATCATTTGCATGAGTAAGAACCAAGGAAACTGAGTGGTGTCTGGTGTCTGGTCTGGCCACATTGCTGAACAGCGTGGATCGTTCTGGCTATGCACATTCTCTTCTCCACAGACGCCACTGTCCAGCAAACAAGAATCTGATCATGTGCATCTGAATTTTGGAACCGTGCTGCAGCGTTATGTAATTCTCTGTCTAGAACAGTGGAAAACAGTGTTTTTACAGCAGAAGCAGCCCCATGCTCATCCCTATCTGTCGGGAAAAGAGCTTTTTAGCATAACGTTCATCTGTAACAGCAATCAATTCACTTCTGATTCATTAGTGATTCACGGGGAGGAGGGGATTCCCAATTTTCTCCTCAATATAGTCTTTCTCACCTTCTAGCTAGGACTCCCCTATCACACAATGCGACCAGCTCTAGAAGGCTGAGCATGTGCTTCCTCCGAGACAGATAAAAAAAACTGGACAGCTGAATGTGCTAACTGTCCAGTTCTGTTGCATCAGCTTACAGACGCCTGTGCTGGCCAGCATTGTGCTATGTGACGGGGCATTACACCATTCTACCCAGACCAGTTATGTAGGGTGACCATACGTCCTCTTTTTCCTGGACATGTCCTCTTTTTTCGAGATGTGGGATCTGACTTAAGCTTCAGCCCCGCCTTCTCACAGTCACCACTATTGTATCTAAATATATCTGCATCTACATCAACCATAAGTCCTGCTTCTCTCCACCACTATTGGTCTACATGTGCCTGTATCTACATCAACTTAGGCCTACTTAATGCCCCCCCACCTCCCCCCCACCACAACACCCTAACAACCGTGGAGGCCTGTTTGTCCTCAGTGTCCTCTCTTTTGAAAACCAGTGGTCCCCATAAGTTGACGGTCTAACTCCTGGTCATGGATGGCTGGGAATAAATGAATGAAACCACTGTGGCACTTGGGAGCCCATAAACCTAGTGTTTTAAAGGGCTACACTGCTATTGGCTAATGTTCATGTCCACATTGTGATTGCGGTTGCTGTTAGGTGGGCTTCACACACCCACCTCGAACCCAAAAGCCTCCTTAGTTCACCTCCCTGTTCCAGCTTCATGGGTGTTGACCATACTAGCAATGTAATGTCAAACAGAAATCATATCTCAGTCATTAACTCGAATAAAATCTGAACAAAAGCAGATACTTTGCTGAAACATCCTTCCCTAGACTCCGCTGATTTGGTAGCCATGTGGATCAATAAGTTCATCAGCTCCAAGAAAAGTTCAAAGCTTAGTTGTCGAGGCTTTGCAGGCTATGGCTATGGACAGCCGCGAGGCTCTTAAGGACACGGTGTGGGTTCATTTGTCGAGTTTCCGCTTCCATCATTTGTTTCAAACATATGCAGAACAGCAGGACAGACTGCAAGCAGCACTATAAACCACTGCACTGCCTTTGTGTATAATGGACTGTATGATCTTTGATTTATTTAAAAGATATCATCCTTTGATCTGTGTCACATTGATCTGTGTCCTTTGATCTGTGTCATCTTGATCTGTGTCATTTGATCCACATCATGGAGTTAGATTCCTTTAGTTGGCAAGGTCAGCATGAGGTCAGAGCATCAGTGAATGCATTGACCTCTAGCTGAACTATGGTATGAATTATATACACCATATGGACAAAAGTATTGGGACACCTGGTAATTCACTCATTTCTACTAGATTCTGGAGAAGCATTGCTGTGAGGATTTGATTGGTTGCATTCAGCAATAAGAATGTTAGGTGATCACCACCCCACTCTCATCCCCAACTCATCATTCCAGAGAACACAGTTCTTCCACTGCTACACAGCTCAATGCTGCCGGGGGCTATATACCTCTCTAGCCCATGTCTTGCATTAGGCAGCATGGTGCCAACATGCAATCTTTATCTGCTTCAGTCCTATTGTATTGGCAATACTTCTCTACAGGGGCTAGACAAGCTGTGTGTAAAGATCTTTTTCATGTCCCAACTTAAAAAAGGCCAGAGTCAGTCTATGGTGGCTCCAGAGCAGTGAGGGGTATGGATCTTGCGCCCAGGGCCAAGCAAAGGCAGCTGAGTAAACTTGGGCATTAAACCCAGAACCATGTGACCAATAACTCAACACTGTAACCACTGAGCCACCAAAAAACACTCGTCCCAGGCTTGTCCCAGCATCACACACATGACCATGTTAGTGGCACTGCTGTGCTGAGAAGGTTCCACCAACCAAATATTAACTGGTCAGCAGTGGTCCTGCACCAAAGGGGCCTCAGGTTACCCAGTGGACCTCAGTGGAGCTCATAAAGCGGGCACTGAGGAGAAGCACGAGGTTGAAGTTAATAATGTAATAGTAATAATGTGGACTCAGACTTGTGCCTTATGAGTCTGAATCCTGGTGAACCATCTCGAGATCGGAGCAGTTTATCCAGCATGCATCCACCGTGTCCCGGAAGAGACTGGCCAATGCATAAACAGCAGCCCCTAAATGCGATTAGGCCTCCAGCGGAGTGTTACGTTAGCCTCAGCTGCTGAAACAACAGCGGGTCGGTTTGTGCAGAGCTTGTCAGATCCTGCAGTGAGATGCTGGGGTGTGTTTTCACTGCCGGAGGGGAAACGCTTAGGCGGAAAACACAGCCCGGCTCATCCATCTTATAGGATGTTTACGTAAAGGCTGAGCAAATTACTGGAGCAAACTATATCCATGCACTGCCCACTTCATTAGAACCCCCCACCTTGTGCTTCCACTTACTGGCCACTTTATTAGAAACACCTAACTGGATCTCAGTGGCCACTTTATTAGAAACACCTAACTGGATCTCAGTGGCCACTTTATTAGAAACAGCCACCTTGTGCATCCAATCACTGGCCACTTTATTAGAAGCACCTAACTGGATCTCAGTGGCCACTTTATTAGAAATAGCCACCTTGTGCTTCCAATCACTGGCCACTTTATTAGAAACACCTAACTGAATCTCAGTGGCCACTTTATTAGAAACCTCAACCTTGTGCTTCCACTTACCGGACGCTTTATTAAAAACACCAACCTTTCACTTAATGGCCACTTTAAGTGCACCTAACTGGATCTCAGTGGCCACATTATTAGAAATAGCCACCGTGTGCTTCCAATTGCTGGCCATTTTATTAGAAACCACAACCTTGTGCTTCCACTTACTGGACACTTTGTAAGAAACACAAACTTTCCACTCGCTGGCCACTTTATTAGACACCACAACCTTTCACTCAATGGCCACCTACCTTGTACTTACCTTACCAGTACCTTGTACTCACTGGCCACTTTATTAGAAACACCCATCTTGTACTTCCACTTTATTAGAAACACCCATCTTGTACTACTTGTACTTTATTAAAAGCACCTAAATTTCACTCACTGGCCACTTTAAGAGAAACATCTTTTGAAATCTGGCCATTTTATTAGTAACTTTCACTTACTGGCCAGTATATCAGAAACCCCTAATACATTAAGTGGGGTGTTTAGATTAGCCTCAGTGGTTGAAACAACAGCAGAGGAGCTGCCGGTTTGTGCAGAGCTTGTCAGATCCTGCAGCGAGATGTGGGGTGTGTTTTCACTGCCGGAGGGGAAACGCTTGAGCAGAAAACACAGCCCAGCTCATCCCCCTTATGGGCTGTTTACGTAAAGGCAGAGCTTTTTGCTTCGTGTGTGAAAATTGACACTGGGTGAACAGTGACGAGGAGAGCGATCACAAACGTAAACACTAACGAGTACAGCGCTCCCCTGGTGATCCACTAGGACTTGGCAGGCCTTGCTGAGTTGTGTCATGCGAGTTGATTCACGTGAATGTTGGCCAAGGTCTGAAATGCTCGTCGTAACTCCATCTTGAAGCTATTTTGATTGAATGCAGACAGACGAACAGGCAGAGCAATCACTTCCAACACACAGGACTGTAGAGGGTTTGTCATGAGCACTCGTACTGGGTGTGACTGAAGCTATGGACTGGAAAATCTGCAGATATTCTACAGCCATGTGAAAAAATTAGGACACCCCATGATAACCCATATTTAAACAACTGGACATTTGATCTCCATTTGTAACATAGAATCCAAAATGTTCAACCCTCCCACATTTATTACTCCTTTAAATGTGTAGAAGTAGAATCAGCTGCAGAACAGTCAGCTGATGATCAGATGATCAGAACATGGTTGGAGAGGATTATTCTGGAGGAGTCTGTCTGATTTAAACCTCAGACATTTAGTCTGGTCTGCTCTTGATTGATGGTTGAAGCGAGTGGGGAAGAAGAACACCATCATGGCCAGATCCAGAGAGCTCTCTGAGGCCTTCAGAAAGAAGGTTGGAGATGCAGAGGGGTTTGGGAAGGGGTTTAAACAGATCTCAGAACAGTTAGAAATCAGCCACAGTTCCACTGTCCACTAAATCACATTACAAGTGGAACAGCTGACCAACGTGACCAGATCTAGCAAGTTCAGCTCAAGATTAGGCCACGAGATGAGTAAAAAAGTCTCCAGTTATCCTAAAATGTCATCCCGGTAGCAGGTAGCTCTCACCACAGTTCTGATCTACCATCAGAAAGAGATGAAGTTTGATCTTCATGGAAGATTAGCAAGGAGGAATCCCTTATTGGCAAAAGACTCAAGACTCATTTGTCTAGGTCTTGGTCTTCTCTCTGGCAAGCTTGCCCTGAAGTCTTGCCCTGATGTTTTTTTCCCCAGAATATCTCTGGTCACAGCAAAATTCACCATTAAATTCCAATATTAAAAAAGCACTTCTGTCATTTAGCCAACAACAGACGCAGGAATGTGTTTAAATATCCTCGTAAACAGACAGAGCAGGACATTATTTGACTTGTTTCCGACAATTTTCCAGTTATTTCGCAAGCAAAGCCCCCTAAGGACATTACACCACTCATAACTAATGTAAATTTATGATAAAGAATGTTTGATTGACACTGGTCGAAGGCCCCAGAGGATTATGAGGGCTTGTGCTGGCCAGTGTGAACAAAGACAACAAGGCGACGTCTTCGGACTGAATGAATGTCCCGGGAATTCATATCTGGGCTTGCGTTTAGGACAGTTTCCTGAACTTGTACCATCAGGTTATTTGCTGACCATTGTGAGAGATGGAGAATGCATTATTATTGCTGGAGCAGCCCAGGCTGTTGGGAACGGACACTGCAGCCCGAAACCACATTCAACTACAGGTGGAATTCTCTGAAAACAACCACGTCCACTGGCCACTTTATTAGAAACACCCTACCTTGTACTTCCACTCACTGGCCACTTTATTAGAAACACCCACACTGTACTATCACTCATTGGCCACTTTATTAGAAACACCCTACCTTGTACTTCCACTCACTGGCCACGTTATTAGAAACACCTGGCCACTTTATTAGAAACACCCTACCTTGTGCTTCCACTCACTGGCCACTTTATTAGAAACACCCAGCATTTATGTTCACTTTCTGGCCACCTCATTAGAAACACCTACCTCCCTAGCCACTTAATCAGAAACACCTACCTACTACTTCTACTTCCAGAAACACATACCTACTACTAACCGGCCACTTTATTAGAAACCCCTACCTTGTGCTCACACTCACTGGCCACTTTATTAGAAACCCCTTACTTGTGCTTCCACTTACTGGCCACTTTATTAGAAACCCCTGTCTGATTGGTGAAGTGGATGACAGATGGGCGACAGTAATTGTACACCCACATTTACTAAAACCCCTCCATTTACTGAGCTCCGCCCACTGTCTACACCCACTATACAGGCGTACAATTACAGATAGCCCATCTGTTGCCAGGCACACAGTATACATACACGCATACACCAATCAGCCATAACATTAGTACCACCTGCCTTATACTGAGCAGGTGCCCCTCGTGCTGCCACAGGAGATCTGAACAAGCAAGACATGGACTCCACAACACCTCTGAAGGTGTCCTGCTGTGGTATCTGGAACCACGACTAATGTTAGCAGCTGATCCTTCTTTAAGTTCTGTAAGTTTTGGAGTGGACCCTCCATGAGCATTATTGAGCCTTAGGCACCCATGACCCTGTGATTTTCTTTTCTTGGAGCATTTGGTAGATACTGTCCACTGCATACCAGGACCAGATGTTTCGGAGATGTTCTGACCCAGTCATTGTCTAGAACATCACAGCGTGACAGAATCTTACGCTTGCCTCAACATATCACTGTCCAGAACTGACTACAAGCATTGCACCCCAGCTGACAGTGGTACTAATGTTATGGCTGGTGGGTGTACAGTTGTAATTGGTTACTTACTGAACCGCATCATGAAATAAGCTTCAAATGTGTTTGTTTTTGTATCCCACGGCGACCACATGTCTTGCTCAGTCACCTTTACCATCAAACTCCAAACAAACCCTAAGCTGCCTGTTCCCATGGCGACAGGAAAGATGATCAGATTCATCAACAAAGCCGCAACGAACTCATGTGGACTCAAAATGGACTGGAAACTGATGTGAAGTCCCTCCTGAAGTCAGCAGGTAAAACTGTCTCAACCAATACTGCATGTCTTCTTGAACGTCAGTGCTTCTCTAAAGCGGGGATTTGCGTGTGTGTGTGTGTGTGTGTGTGTGTGTGTGTAATGGCTTGAAAGCTGGCCCTCGGTGGCTCTTTGCTGTAGAAGTTCTTGGGTGGTAGATGGCTTTGGAATTACAGAGCTTGTTAGTGTTGTGGTTAAAGCGCTGAAGTGATGAAAAGCCCTCCCATATGGCTTAGTGGACTGACTGAGGCTCTAATCAGAGGCGATGTACTGAAAGCATACCGAGAGCATCATAGTATGAGCCGAAATGTAAAGCTGGCGATGATGTCATGCCGAACCACAATTTGGTCCAGATTCTACTGCTGCAAGGTAGACATGAAAAAACAATCAGTCCACGAGAGCGAGCTGTGAAGATGTTCCTCAAAGCACCGCAGCTTCCACAGTTTACCTGAATATAGATAATTATTCATTATTCATACTACAGTCTGCTTCTATAGTGCTGTGCAGCTAATGTACACAACATGTCCAAATGTTTGTGGACACACCTTCTCATGCATGCTACTTTGGGGTTCCACCCATTGCTGACACAGATGTGCAAATGCACAGACACACACAACATGTCTAGTCCCTGTAGTACTGCCAAATACTGGCAAATAGAAAATAGCGACAGTGATTACGATGGACATTATTATCCCACAATGCAACGCAAAACAAAAAGGGAGACGTAACTCACGCATAAAAAAACCCGATGTGCAGCGTGGCCATTAGAAGAACTTGCAGTGACGTATGCTGGCATAGCATTGCTTCATGACTTCCTGTCAGTATAAAACATTAGTATGTGAATTTTGTGTGTGCTAACCCGCCAAGCCCTCAAATTTAAGACTACAGGGCAGCATTTCAGACCCCCAAACCCAGCGAATGACCGTTTACTTTTTAAACTCTTGAGATTTGGTGGAAAAACTGGTGCAATTTAGTGGAATTCCTCTTTAACAGCACAGTTTAAGGCGGGTACCACAAGCTAGCTACATTAGCATCATAGCTCCAGGACCACACTGAAGAAGCAAAGTTTGGGCACCAAGCTTGTTTCAGATGATTGTGTACATCTGGGGGACGAGGGGGAAGTTTGATATTTGTCCAAAATATCACTTTAGGTTTTTGTGTTGACGTTGACAGTAACTGCTCATGGGTTGTAATGAGTTTGCGCTGGTTCTTGTTCGTGTCTTGATCCATACTGTTCTCATTCAGAGGCTTTTGTAAACACACCATCATGTCACAGAAAGGGATGGAATTCATTTATGGCACTAAGTAACAGCTGGGCCGTATCAGAGTGGCTATAGGATGGTGGATATGTAGGGAAAAATAAACCTTGCTAAGTTAGCATGACAGGCTAATGAAAGATAAATGATGGAGCTGTGATTGCTGAGAGAATGAGAATAGCATTCCACATGTTGTACGGCAGCCTTTTCCTCACGCTACGCTAACGTGGCGCAGGAAGCGCACTGACATCAAAGTCTGGATGGATGGACAGCACACGTAGTGATGGACAGCCTATATTTCTGTCCTCAGTACTGGTGGCCCCTGAATGAATTGGGCACATTAGCCTTAGGGGGCCCATTGGGTTCATTAGCCTTTCCTTTGGAGTGACAGATGACCTCTCTTTCTTTCTCTTTCTCATGGTAGTTGGAAATAAAGACAAGTGTCCCGTCATCCCTGCCCTTTGACCTTCCCTGACGTCTGCTGGACTTCAGAGGTAACTTCAGAAACTGTGAGGTGCTTCCATGGCATGGTCCTACACTTTAACGGTAGGGCAGCAGTTCTACATCTTAAACCAAGCGAGAGCGGCACCCCGTAAGACACGGCGGAAATATGACTTCAGACTGTTATCTCCGAACACTGTAACCAATGGAAACACCACGTTTCACCACAAGAGGGACCTTGCAGGTTCAGGATCCCCCCCGCCAGCACTGCCACAAACCAATCGTCTGATCGGTAAGAATTTACTGAAAACAGTGGTCGGACCAATGATCGAGAAAACATGGACAGCGTAGCATCTCTCAAAAGTGAACAACCACAGGTCTAGCGCCTCTGCTGGCAGGTTGCAGTATGATGTGTAGCTCCGCCCATTTACATATGTTTCAAAATCCCCAAAACGGCCGATTTCTTCCTTTAAACTGTCTTTCCATTTCCAGTGTCTCCAAACTCCAGCAGCTAGTTCTCCCAGTGGTCCATTTTTTATTTCCCCCAGAAATCAGTTCTATCGTAAAAAGACGGGCTACACTTAGGAATTGAGTGATTGACAGCCTTGGCTGGAAGAGACCGGTCATCCGCAGGACCTGCATGGCGTCCTCTCTGTTCAGTACATTGAGTTGAGCTGAGCTGTAGAGGAACTTACATGAGCTGCACTTTTACTGTTGGAGTGTCCACTCACCGGACACGCTCTGGTTGCAATTTTGACAACATGGCGGACAGTTTCGGCTTCATTTCTATAGAACAGAAGAGAATGCAGCCATTGCGTCCATGTTTTCTACAGTCATTGGTTCAGACCAAAATCAAATCAACACAATATTACTCTTACTCTTAGTTTTGAACTAGCATGCTAACAACTAATAAGTGCACATAGCCTGGAATTTAGCTTAATGCTAACTGCGTCCTTGGAAACAGGTATTTCACACCAGCAAAGTGAAATATATTAATTTATTCGCAAGAACAAGCAAAACTCTCTCACTTTACAGAACTGTTGAAGCATAAAAACGATGTTTTGGTGGTGTCACTGTGATCAGAGGATCGCTGGTTCGAATCCCGATCACGCTGCAGCTGGGGCCCCGAGAGAGCGCAATTGGCCTTGCTCTCTCTAGAGCGGGTAGATGGCGCTGTTTCTCCCCACATCACACTAGTGCGGCGCCGGCCATCACTGGTGTCTGCTAGCCGGTGCATCAGAGCCGGGTATACGCTGCTTCCCTTCAGGTGTGATTGTTGGTTGCCTGGTGACGACACATCGGCAGCAATTCGGAAAAGAGGTGTGGCTGGTTGCACACGTGTCGGAGGGGGCGTGTGTGGGTCTCGGCCTTATTAGTGTTGGGGGTATTGCGTGTGATTGGGGGGAGCAGGGAGAGAATACGTACAGGTTGGGTAATTGGATCTAAATTGGGGAGAAAATCAGTTTAAAAATCTTAAATAAATCTTATTATATAATAATAATAATAATAATAATAATACATAAAATACACAAACAATAATTTTAGTTTTCAAATGCTGGCACCTGAAGCAGTCATCCAGGTTCACAAGTAGCGGTACACATCCCTAGTTGGGAAATGGTAGCTTCCATAACCTGCTATGTTAGCCACATAGCTTCAGTGCAACGCTAAAGAAGCAAACCTCAAAAACCAAACATGTCTTGGCCGACTGACTGCATTTCAGATTTAGGCAAGAAAGAAACCCGCGTAAATTAGATTTTGGCCCCCAACCGCCCCTTAAAAGACTTTCACTTAGCATGAAATATGAAAGGTTCAAGGGTACGTATGACTCTCAGCTGACCCAGGAGAAAACAGCAGGAAGAAATGCAGCATCTTTTCACTGGGCAGCCTCCCTGTTGTTCAGGCCCTTTGTGGAACTCGTCCACGTTCTTTTCCCTTGTAGAAAATACAACGGAAAAAGATTACACCTCACAGACCCTTCCCTATGTTCTCCTCCAGCATGTGGAAAGCAGTGTGTTCTGTCCCCAAGACCCTACCGCTGGGCCTCCACTCTCAGCAAAGCTGAAAGTGAGAGCTCCCAGAGAGCAGAGGAGATGGAGAGAGAGGAGACTTCCACACACAGAAGCTTGGAGGAAGAGAGGGCCCTCAGCGGCACATTGGAGACATTCGAGGGGAAAGTGAGAGCGCACAGCAGTGTGGCGGGGGGGAGAAGAGCGAGGCTGGCGTCCATCAGCCGACCGGCCACTGCACCTGCCAGCACTCAGATTGGAGAAAGTGAAGCAATCCATCCGAGGCCAGGTAGATGTCCATCCCTCATGCACACCTCACGTTTCTGAATATGCTCTTGCTTCTGGTCTGACACAGAAGATTAACCTCATCAGGATTTCATTAGATGTTGAAACATTGCTGTGAGGATTTGATTGCGTTCAGCCACACAAAATGTTACATGATTAATTCTGTGCTAATTAAATATTTAGGCCTTGTCCCAAAGGTATTAGGGGCATTCCATCAGGCCTAGTACTGGGGGGCTTTATTCCTCTCTGTGTAGTCTATGATAGTTGGTTGGGTGGGGTTAAACTGTTGTAGACTGGAAGGGGAGGAGCTACACTACTGTAGGCTGAATGGGCGAGACTAAATTAATTTAAGATGAATGGATGGGGATAAGTTGCTGTAGGTAGAATGGGTGGGACTAATATGCTACAGGTTGTATGGGTGGGGCTAAACTACTATAGGCTAAATGGTGTAGTCTAAACTGCTGTAGGCAGAATGGGTGGGGCTTAACTGCTTTAGGTGGAATGGGCGGGACTAAACTGATGTTACCTGAATGGGTGGGGCTAAACTGCTCTTAGTGATATGGGTGGGACTAATATGCTACAGGTTGTATGGGTGGGGCTAAACTACTGTAGGCTAAGTGGTCTTCTCTAAACTGCTGTAGGATGAATGTGTGGGGCTTAATTGCTTTAGATTGAATAAACTCCAGTAAGACGAAAGGACCAGTCTAAACTGCTGTGGGCAGAATGGGTCTGGCTTAACTGCTTTAGGTGAAATGGGTCGGACTAATATGCTACAGGTTGTATGGATGGGGCTAAACTGCTATAGGCTAAATGGTGTCTAAACTGCTGTAGGCTGAATGGGTGGGGTTAAACTACTGTAGGTGAATGGGTGGGGCTAAACTACTGTAGGTGAATGGGCGTGACGAAACTGGTGTTAGCTGAATGGGGAGGGGCTAACTGCTCTAGGTGGAATGGACGGGACTAAACTGATGTAGGTGAAATGGGTGGGGCTAAGTAGCTGTAAGCTGAATAGGCAGATCTTAACTGCTGTAGGATGAATGAGTAGTCATATGCAAATATGTTCAGGGTTATGACATCACAACTGTGATTAAACTGAATGTTTTTGCAGCTCAGCTTGAAAAAGGTTCAGCTGAAACTTTTTTTTTTTGCAATATTTTTTTTTTTTTTCATATAGGTGACTTTTTTATGATACGGGCCCTTTAACGTCTGAGTGGTTCATGTGTTTGGTACAGAAAATGAAGTTGACTTAAACTGAGTAAAAAAGTATCTGAATATCTGAGACGTGACTCATTCCTCCATTCCCACAGGCTGCTAAACGAGCCACCTTAACCGAACAGTTGGGTGTCATCAATCATGAGCTATTTACCTTCCGAATGCCTGGCTCAGCTGCGCCAGCTCTGGAATCTGGAAGTAACAGATCAACAGATTTAAAGACCTATTAGCCCAGAGGTCCTACATGCCAGTGGGGGCTTTTCTTCTCAGGAACCCCCCTGAGCTCCCAGCAACCTCCAATGTACATGTCTTGGATGCCTTGGAAAGTGGTGAAGGCATTGAGGAACACTTGGACAGATTTTAGAAGCATAGACACTTACTCTGGGCCTGGCTGTTTTAGTGAGGCAATCCTGAGATATATTTGCGAGCTATTCCTCCTTACTTCATTGTTGCTTTGACCTTTCCAGCATAAGATTAACAGCCCTCTGAATCATTATCACCAGGGTGTGGAAACTCTGCAATGGCAGCCACTTTAAAGGCGTCCCGGATCGCACCAGGGAGTTAACACTGACCCACTCTCTAACACTCAGAATCAATAATCCTCCATGAGTATTAGTGATGGAGTGAGCGGTAGTGTACTACAGTAATGCAGGGATTGTCTGTGGCTTATGTTGAACACTGGCTCGTCTCAGTTCCTATTAAGTGGCCTTGCTGTCTGTTACCTACATAGGCAGCATTTTAATTAAAATAGACCCTGTAACCAAATCTTTACGAGCTCCACGCACCTGGGCTTAATCTAGAACATACCGAAAGTGTTCTTAGACCTATCTTAGCGCTAACTGATTATTATAGTGTTGTTAGTGTGAATGTTAATGTCCTTTAGCTAAGATCCGGACTAGCTTAGCTAATATAGTCCTGTGTGTGCTAGCTAGCATGTTAATGTACCCCAACCCTAACCCTAATCCTAACCCTAACCTAAAATAACTTAACATAACCTAATCTAATCTAAACTAATCTAACCTAACCCCAACCCTAACTCTAACCCTAATCCTAACCCTAACCTAAGATAACTTAACCTAATCTAATCTAAACTAACCTAACCTAACCCCAACCCTAACCCTAACCCTAACCACAATGACCCCAACCCTAACCCTAACCCCAACCCTAACCCTAACCCTAACCCAACCTAACCTAACCTAACCTAACCTAACCTAACCCCAACCCCAACCCCAACCCTAACCCTAACCCTAACCTAAGATAACTTAACCTAACCTAATCTAATCTAAACTAACCTAACCTAACCCCAACCCTAACCCTAACCACAATGACCCCAACCCTAACCCTAACCCCAACCCTAACCCTAACCCAACCTAACCTAACCTAACCTAACCTAACCTAACCTAACCTAACCCCAACCCCAACCCCAAACCTAACCCAACCCTAACCTAACCCCAACCCCAACCCTAACCCTAACCCAACCAAACCTAATCTAACCGCAACCCCAACCCTAACCCTAACCCTAACCTAACCTAACCTAACCTAACCTAACCTAACCTAACCCAACCCTAATCCTAACCTAACCATAACCTAAAGTAATCTAACCTAACCCTTACCCTAAACTAACTGTACATATTGTGAATGTACCACAGAAGAAGTGACTAACTGTGTGGGTATTAGCTTTACTATTATAAAGAAAATTATTCTCAGTGATTGACAGGAGTGTTTGTCTGTGTGGAGAAACCCCAAGTTGCAGGGTGGTGTGGAGAACCAGAGAGGGTGAACGCGGACACCCAGGCAGCCCAGAGTCCACCTCCAGAGGAACTCCTGTTCTACACCTCTACCTTCCCTGCTATCAGCTGCCCAGCACAGCTCATGAAACCACACAGGATGAGGACCTGAGGTAAAGAGGTTAGAAAACAGTCAAGAACTGCATTTAACCTCCAAACTGTCGTATTGTTACTGTTACAGAAAGGCACCATGACTGCTCCATATGTGCGTATTACTAAAGTCTACCCAAATTAGCAGCAAATCGAACATAAAACCCATTATCCTGCTTCCATTTCCAGCAACTGCAACTAATCAGAGAGTCAAATAATCACAGTGACAGAAATAAGCAGGATTTTACGCTTCACGCTCAGCTCCGCAGTGAAACTGTACAGAGCCTAAACGTCGCATTACAGACCTGATGACGGCTGGCTTATGTTTCTCATGGTTAACTGGCAGCTGGTCTGTTTGCTTGGGTGGATGAGTGGGTGGGGGGAACACATGGCACCCTGAGAACTCCCCCAGTGTTGCAGTGGGAATATTCAGTGACATCCCATCAACAACACCCCCCACCTCCCCTAAACACAACCCCACCCCAATTGCATACTGTCTCGCGTCCAGCTGGCCAGGAGAATGTAAGCGTTGACAGAACTACATCAACTACAGGGGCAGTCCTGGCCTAACAAAGTGCCCACGCTAAGATGGCCAGTTAGTCTTCAGGATGTGGTTTGAGTCGTTTATTAAGTATTTTAAGTTGTTCGATGTATAAATAGTAAGTGCACCATATGGACAAAAGTATTGGGACACCTGCTCATTCATTGGTTCTTTCAAAATCAAGGATATGCCAGGGCAGAAGACTTTCCACTAGATTTTGATGGTGTTCAGTTGGACGGTCACAAAAAGTAAGCCATCGCAAAAGTACTGGATGGAGCTCCACCATCCATCATTCCAGAGAGCACAGTTCTTCTACTGCTCCACAGCTCAATTCTGGGGGGCTTCAGTGGCAACCAATAGGTTCATGTTGACTATCTCTGCAGAGAGTGTAGGTGATTTCGGTTGTGGGGAAAATGCTCAGATGTGGTTTAACAAGGTGATTTACCACCCTGTTATTTTACCTCCAAGTGAAACATTTTAGTCGGCTAACTATTAGCATTTAGCACTTTTAGCCTCGCTTCCAAATTGTCCCAAAGTAGCTGTTGTGATCAGCCTCGAAAGCCTCGTTTAGTCTGGAGAGGATCTAGTGGGCGGGGTTTATGTAAATGTTGTGGGATGTAACTATAAGGAGTCGAGACTGTGATGTAAGAGTTTTGGGGGTTTGGAATTGGCCCGTTTTCCAGCTCTGTTCAGTTAGGTTCTGCTGGATGTTTGAGGTTCATAGTTTCTCACTTCCATTCGCTGATCTCTCACTATTCAACCACGACAAGATAAACGCAGTTTGATATTCTGTGTTATGATCTTTAATGTGAAAAATGAATATGGACACAAGGAAACCATAAGCCACACCCACTTTAATTTCATTATCCTAATTATATTATAATGCAATTATAATTTCCTTATTTAATGAAGAAGTCAGGGAAGCTTGCTGTCTCTGTGCACAGTGGAGTCGCCTGACCGCTGCAGTGGGAATATTCAGTGACACCCCCCACCCCACCCCCCCCTTAAACCCACCCCAGTAGTACAGTGTCCAGCATTCCAGCTGGCCGGGATAATGTCAATGCTGACACAACTACATCCCCCAGGAGACCAACGCGATACTGTGGGCATGTCTGTGACACACTTTGGTTTGTTTATTGCAGATAAAATCCACATATGTTGGAATTTTAATAGAAGCAGGTGTGTTTCGGGTTCACGGGGGCCGTAGAACCACCCTAGAACCGATCAACTGATAAACTGCTTGCAGTATAACGTAATAAGCGATGCTTTACTGACTTTATAGAATATGAAAACAGATGTGATGCCACTCTGCAGGAATGTAATGAGGCTTCATTCACGCAAATCTAATCAAAACCAGAGCAAATCAGCTCACAGCTCCAGATATGACAGAGCTGCAGCCCCCTTTTCCCCCCTCAGTCCGACCCGATCCGAGTACCTTCCAGCTACTATTGTTACTGTTATACTGATACAGTCTTTTAAACACTGCGAATGTGATGGAGATACAAGTTTTTTGTGTAACAGTGACAGTATACACCTATAATATATGTCCAAAAGTTTGTGGACACTCCTTCTAATGAATGCATTCAGCTGCTTTAAGTTACACCCTTTGCTGACCAATGCCGCAGCTTGTCTAGTCCCTGTAGAGAAGAAGTACTGCCAATAGAATAGGACTCTCTAGAGCAGATGATCATGAACCTATTGGCACCATGCTTTCTAAAAATGTCAGGCGTGGGCTAGAGGGGTATAAAGCCCCCCAGCATTGAGGAGCTGTGTTCTCTGGAATGATTTTGGATGGGATGAGTTGGGAAGTTAGGGATGATGAGGTGGGATGGTGATCATCTAACATCCTGGCATCACAAACACTCTTGTTGCTGAATGCAATCAAATCCTCACAGTAATGCTTCTTTAAAATCTAGTAGAAAGTCTTTCTTCTTTCCTGGACAGTATAGACAGGATCAACTCTTTTTAATACCCTTCAGTTCAGAAGAAGCAATGAATGACCAGGTGTCCCAATACTTTTGTCCTCATTACAAATTTTCACTGATAACAATTACAAGGAATTTTAATACACTCCTAAAACTAAAGGTGCCTCAAGGGGGGTCTTTAAGCGATGCAGGGCCATTGTTGGTAAATTTGAGATGTGAGGATCCCTCTTCTATGCCATTTTCTTCTTATAGAACTTCTTAGTCCTCAATATCGCTATATATTCAATATCAAAATTGAAAAGATCAGCGGTATCGCCCATCCCTAACACAGCTCATCTCATTTATCCCAGTGCATCCTGACACTGCAGTGTCTCAGCAGCAGCTGGGATGTAGGGTTAGGTCATGCAGTAGATATTAGTCCCAGCTGGTATGTGCAGTTTTTCGCTCTGCTTCCAGACTAGCATAACTCCAGGCTCCAGGCCCAGGTCTCTGGGGTGGGGTATCAGAGGGCGGAGAATTTCTCTTCTGCCGCGGGATATTAATCGCTCTTTATGAGAGCTGCTAGACATCTGAGGCCCTTCGCTTTCGCCTTTTTAGAAGCGATGCGCGTCCAGAGCTGTTCGTCCTTCTGGGAAAACAGCGTACTGGAGTTAAAGTGCATGTTCCTACTGGGTTTTTTGGCAGGGAGCTCGTTTTTAAAAACAGTCGTTCTAATCATTTAGCTGCATTTTTATAGTTTATTTGTGAACATGATGTTTTTTGCCCCTTCAGGTCATGAGATTGGACACCAAAATAAAGTCGTTTAACAGGGAACAGCCTGATGAAACTGTTAAAGCTCTAATCTAAACCATTTCTGCAGTTTATTTGTGAACATGGTGTTTGTTTCCCTCAGCAGATCAGAAATCAAGCCGAAATTAGACACCAGATCAGAGAAGCAGCGAGACAATACGACGGATACGAGCCAACATGAGGTCACAGAAGCCGGAGCGCAGCAGGAAACCATGATCCGAAGATGGAACGAGGGGGAGGAGAGCGTTCAAACGGAGAACAGTCCCGGAAATGAGGAATATGTCAATGAGGGAAAACGAGGGGATGTCTTCGGCGAAGACAATGGACAGACTAATACCGCAGACGACAACCCACCGCAGGACGATACACGGGGCGAAGGAAAGCACAACAAGAAAGATGAACTCACTGAGGACAAAAGACAGCATGAGGTCACCCAGGGTGACATAAGTAAGAGTGAGGAGGACAACCAACATGAGACTGGAGAGGATATCAGACATCTTGACTGTACTGAGGACGTTAAACAGCTTGACACCACTAAGGAACGTGAGCCGGAACCTAGCGCCGCAGAAGAAAACAGACTGCAGGGATGCCGAGAAAATAACGGGTCAGATGAAGCTGCAGACAACATCAAAGGTACCACCAGGATGGAGCCAGACTCAGAGCTCCTGCCGAGCACCTCTGACCATAAGGAACCAATAGACACTCAAAGCTCGGCGGAAAGCCCTCCTTCGTTTATAGCAATGCCCCAAAAGGAGCATCAGCAGGTACTGGAGAAAAGAGCGAAAGCTCCGCCTCCGAAGCTGAAATCTGGACGCGCTCATGTTACGCCTTCGTGTTCGCTGGGCCAAAGCTCTGAAAGCAACAGCCTGAGGAGGATAGCTCACCCAGCACCAGTTATATCGTTCCCTTCCCCATTTACCCACACATACTCTTCCCCCTTACCCCATACGCTTCCATCGTTTTACGGGACCCCTTTTGGCTACAGCCTCAGAACGCTCCATACCCCGCAGCCCCACCGTGCCAAGACACGGACCACCAGCGTCAGCTTGGACAAAAGAGTCATAAAAAACGTGAAGGAACTGCCCCAGAGCAGAGAAACAAAGGGAAGCCGCCATGTCTCAAAAATGGAAGCCAGAAGAACAACAGGTCCCCACCCCAAAATAATGAGCTCAGAGTGGGGGGCTCCGCCTTGTAAAACCAAAACCACCAAGACCTTTGTGTGGGGCCCGTGGGGTCCCCAAGAGACCAAGATTGTGTGTGAGCTGCGCACTCACGCTACCAGGTGTGACGGAGGGCCGGTCTGAAAGCTGTGGAGATCTTGTGGGCTGAGTGGAGGCTGTGTTCCTGCCCACTGCACACTAATGAGGAATATTACGGCGAATGCTCAGAGACAGGTGTGCCTGACTACAGCGAAACGATGTCCAAAGGGGCTCAGGCAACACTGGCCTTCTTCCTTGGCTAAGAAAATATGGGCAAGACAACGGCTGCAGATGTTCGTGTTCTCTCTAAGAACAGAGAGCTTTCTCAGAAGCCTGTCTTTAAACAGTGCAGGAATCTGGGGCTGGTTGTCCCAGTTTCTCATTACATTGCAATTACAGGGGGGTCCACAAGTCCATAGGAGACCAAAGGTCTCCCATTATACCTTACTGTCTAATTTAACATCTTGTTTTTCACTGTAAATAAAACTATCAGCATTAAAACCCGTCTGAACATGAATTTCTTGAGAATTTCTCAGTATTTGGTGGTGCATCCCCCTTCTGCTTTAATGGCAGTGTGCACTCTGCCTGTATGGACTCCACAGGTTTGTCTGGTGGCCTCTGATGAGTAGATCAGACCCACTCCAAAACATCAGGCAGGTCTTGTGGGGTGTTCCCGGTATGAAGTGGTCGGTACCTACCAAAAGTGCTCTAAGGAAGGACAACTGGCAACAGGGTTGTGGGTATCCAGGGGTCATTGATGCTCATGGTGGTCCAACCTCACAACTTACAGGACTTGTAAGTTGTAAGGATCTTCTGCTAATGTTAGTCTCTGTGTCAGATGCCACAGCAGGACACCTTCAGAGGTCTTGTGGATCCCGTGCCTTGATGGGCCAGAGGGCCAGAGCAGCTGGTTTTAATATTATGGATTATTGGTGTTTATGAAAAATGATGCTGAATCCTAAATCTATAAACCTATTTATCTTCAGAACAGCCGGATAGACAGATAGACAGATAGATAAACAGATGGATGGAGGGACGGACAAACAGACAGATAGATAGATTGACAGACAGGTAGATAGACAGACGAATGGGTGGACAAGGATAGATAGCTAGTTAGACAGACAAGTAGATAGACGATATAGATAGATAGACGGATAGACAGACAGATAGATAGATAATCAGATGGAGAATCAGACAGACCGATAGACAGACAAATGGATGGATGGATGAACAGATGTTATTGATAGATGGATAGATAGACAAACAGATGGACAAATGGAAAGGTAGATGGATGGACGGATATGTGAATGGATAGATGGGTGGGCGGACAGAGGGACGGATAGATGAACAGATGGATGGAAGGAGGGACGGACAGATAGATAGTTAGACAGACAGACAGACAGACAGACTGAAAGATAGATAGATAGATAGATAGATAGATAGATAGATAGATAGATAGATAGATAGAGAGGTAGATAGATAGATAGATAGATAGATAGATAGATAGATAGATAGATAGACAGACAGACAGACAGACAGATAGATAGACAGACAGATAGATAGATAGATAGATAGACAGATAGACAAACAGACAGATAGATAGATAGATAGATAGATAGACAGACAAACAGACAGATAGATAGATAGATAGATAGATAGATAGATAGACAGATAGACAGATAGCCAGATAGATAGATAGATAGATAGATAGATAGACAGACAGATAGATAGATAGATAGATAGATAGATAGATAGATGCAATAAAAGACTGATAGATAGACAGACAGATGGATGGATGAACAGATGTATACAGATGAACAGAGATAAATAGGTGGATGAAGATAGATGTATACAAAGATAGATAGATAGACAGACAAACAGATGGACGGACAGACGGATGGATAGATAGATAAACAGATGGATGGATGGACAAAGATAGACAGACAGATATAGACATATAGATATATAAATAGATAGATAGATAGATAGGTGGATAGATAGGTGGATAGATGGGTGGATAGATGGGTGGATAGATGGATAGATGGGTGGGCAGATGGATAGATGGGTGGGCAGATGGACAGATGGATAGACGGACTGATGTGTACGGATAGACAGATAGACAGATAGACAGAAAGATAGACAGACATTCGGATAGACGGATGGGTAGATCTGCTACATTTTTGGGACAGTGCCCTCTCCTGACCCTCTTGTTAACACTGGACCAACCAGCCCTGCTGCCTCCTACCTTCTCTCAACCTGAGCAGATCAGTCCTACAGCGGGTTCCCAGCGGCTCTCACTGCTGCTCCGGGCGTCAGTGGAAACAAACCTGTAGGTTCTCACACAGATTTAGTTTAGTTTGTCCTGTCCGGCCTCCAAGAACCGACCAGGTATCGCCCTGGTTACGTCACCAACCCGCAGAGAGCGAAGAGGAAAGTTGGCAGCTCTGAGAGTGTGAGATATCAGATCTGTTCGATTGGTGAAAGCAGATGGCTCATTCGCGCACTCTGCTATTTTTAGAGCCAGCGTGAAACAGCATGAAACCCAGTGAAAGCTCAGCTCTCTAAGAGCTTTGCTACGTCTGTTATCATACGGTGCAGTACAGTCACTTTCAGAGGTTTCATGGACACTAGTGAACTAGGGCTGAATCACTGAAGCCCTGTTGGAAACCACAACACATCTCAGGAGACTCCGTTGGGGAGGATAAACTCTGGGCCTGGATTCAAACAAGACCCAAACATCTCCCATTTGAAACTCTTCATTTGAGGACCACTTGCTTTGAGGGCCTTATAATACAAGACATGTGGCTGCTTTAATAAGCAGTATTGGAGTTAAACACTGGCTTCACTCCATAACTCCATATGTGGGGGCATCCAGAGGGAGGGCCTGAGCTGAGTGTAGGATTCCTATAAATCTCATGCAGTTGACGCCAAGATGGAGATGAAAATAAACACGCAATCTCGGAAAGTTCAGGAGGCTTCACTGGAATGCCCCCGGGGGCTGGACACGCACTCCAGGCCCGTCTCCTCCGGCTCACGGTCAGGGTAAATATTTGTGTTGCTCTAGCAAAATGAGAAAGAGGATGTAAGCTGGTCGGCTGATAATGCCTGGACACACACATGACCGTTATCAGGCCGACAGCCGGGGGCTACGAGGCAGGAACAAAAGACCGGGTTCATATGATCAGCCTAGAGGCCGCCTCAGTTCACACACACCCAAGCACTCACACTCACACACACACACACACATATTAAATGGTGGATCCGAGTACTGAGCCGTTGTGGTCATGGTACAAACAGGGCAGAAGCTTTGGGAGAAGTCCAGCTCAGATGCTCTCAGGGATCTAAACAAAGGCCCAGAATAGACGGCACGGAAAAAGGGCTTGGCGTGTCCTGAAAACCAGAGATCCCATTAATGCACGCATTACTCTACTGATCACTGAGTCTCTAATGAGAAGTCTAGAGAGACTAGGAATGTAGGATGCATACAGACCCAAAAACATGGCTTCTGGACCTGCAGCTGGACCTTCTAGTACGTCCAGCGTCTCTCAGCACAGTCTGTTAGACTGCCCTAATGCACAGCCCTATAGTCACTGTCACCAGCATAATATACACACGTTAAGTTGCACCCATTACACACACACACTTGTCTAGTACCTGTAGAGAAGAAGTACTGCCAATAGAATAGGACTCTCTGGAGCAGATCAACATCATGACCCTATTGGCTCCATGCTGCCTAATGATGCCAGGCGTGGGCTAGAGGGGTATAAAGCCCCCCAGCATTGAGCTGTGGAGCAGTGGAAGAACCGTGTTCTCTGGAATGATGGTGGTGGAGCTCCATCCAGTACTTTTGGGATGAGTTGGGGATGATGATGAGGTGAGGTGGTGATCATCATCCATTGACACAGCTCTTGTGTCGCTGAATGCAATCAAATCCTCACAGCAATGCTCCTCCTCCAGAATCTAGTAAAAAGTCTTATTCTTTGGACAGCATCTCTACAGTTAATCCAACAAAAGCATTTCAGATGAAACAATGAATGAGCAGGTGTCCCAATACTTTTGTCCATTTATTGTAGATGTAGTTTTGAACGCAAGCTGAAGACTGGCAGCAAAAAAAACACTGAAGAGCTTTGCTGCCCCCTCCCGGCTAAAACACGTATTACATCCACATCTCTCTCTCTCTCTCTCTCTCTCTCTCTCTCTCTCTCTCTCTGTCAGGTAATAGCACGATACACGTACACTCTGTGTCCAAATGTTTGTGGACACCCCTTTCTAATGAATGCATTCAGCTACTTTAAGTTGAAGTAAACATACAATTAAAACCCAATGATATCCTATATATAAAATAAAACATAGCTACATAAATTAGGACAAAATTATCAAATAAATAAAAACGCAAGTAAGAATAATACAACATCCACATATAAACACAGTGCATTTAAGAGAACTGGGCAGCAAATATAATATAAAAATAAATAATAAAATAAAATCATTATAAAACAGGTTTATTGCTGCAGGCTAAATAGCTTAAGTTCACTGAAGTTAAACATCTTAAGCTTAAAACAGTAATGAGATATTGTTTATTTACCTGTTTAATCGCTTATCGTTTATTTATTTACTTTAATTTTTAATGTTAGCCATCACCGTAGCAACCCCCCGTTGCGTCACAGGGAAACCGGAAACGCCATGTCGTCATTCCGCTTCCACCACGGTCCGCTCTGTGTGTGTGTTTTTTCTCCTGACCGCTCTGCAGCGGCAGCGCGTGGCCATGCTCGCGCTCATGGACAGGTAACGGGGGACGGGGGCGCGCTCTCAGTACCGGACGCTGGGTTTTTTTTGGGTTGGTTTGTGGCGCGAGTGCAGATCTCGGGGTTTGGAACGTCAGGGTGATAGCTAGCTAGAACGTTACACCGCTCGAACCCCGGAGCGTCAGAACGTTAGCTAGAACATTCGACCGTTGGGTTCTCGCAGCGTTAGAATATCCCGGCATCGCAGGAATTCCAGACCGTAACCGTCACCGTGCGCGCGTGCACGCGTGTGTGTGTTCGTGCGCGCGCCTCCGGTTCCGATGGCGAGGAATACGCTGCCCTCGCGGTTCCGCGGGCTCGACATCGACGAGTATGACGAGAACCGGTTCGTGGACGAGCAGGACGAGGCGGCCGAGCAGCAGGGGCCGGACGGAGCCGAGGTGGACGCGCTGCTCAGGAGATATCCTTACTGACCTCCCCTCTCTCACACACACACACACACACACACACACACACACAGCTCGACCCAACCCAACCCCCAGCAGAACAGAACCAGGCAGGAGGGCTGCGTCTCGAGCTTCGTATATAGTAATCCAATAATTACAGAATCAGCTGAATTAATTTTATTTATTATTATTATTATTATTGTTATTATTATTATTATTATTATTATTGCTATTTATAGTGTGCCTGTATGTACGTGTGTGTGTGTGTGTGTGTGTGTGTATGTATGTATGTATATATATATATATATATATATATATATATATATATATATATATATAATCACACACTGATCAGCCATAACATTAGCACCAGTGCCAACTGGTGAACTGGCGACGGGGGCACGGGTGCCCAGAGCTCATTGATACTGATGGAGGCCTCGCCTCACACCTTCAGAGGTCTTGTGGAGTCCATTCCCCTGATGGGTCAGTTTGGTTGTGGCAACACAAGGAGCACAGGTGGTACTAATGTTATGGCTGATATAAGACTGACTGGATTCTGACCTTTCCCTGCATCCTTGGGTTGAACCCTCAGCATCTCCACCTGCATGGTTTCATGTTCTCCCACTTCCTCGAACTTCATTACGAAGGAAAAACGTGGCAGTGAAGTGCAGGCGCTCAGGGCTGGGACCTGCTGGTCGGGCGGGACAGTGTTTGGGCAGGTCAGTGGGTTGCAGTGTTGACAGAAGACACAAGAGGTTAAAGGTCATTTGGCTGTCTTGCTTTGGCAGCGTAGAATCAGACGCTGTTAGCTGCTCGCCTTCTGTCCTAGAAGGTCACCACCCTGACCCCCCACTTTAGTCCCAAAATAAAACACTGTGGTAAACTAAACAGTTTAAAGCAGCAGTATGTGAAAATTGGAATCTCCTGCTCCAGGGCTCCCCCTGCAGTCAGGAAATAAAATGACACTTTTTACATGATTTTCTGGACAGGCTGAGTTCTCCAGAAGCTTGATCTGAAGGTGGAGCAGCATGTGGGCTGAGGTGATGGAGTAATACTACAGGATTCTACACTAATATGACTGTATGGGTTCTGCAGCGTTACACAGCAGTTCTGGAGAGAGGTTCTCCTCCTGCAGCTCCACCACCAAACCTCCATAGTGCAGTAGCAGCAGCAGCGCTCCGGCCCCCAGTGGGAATGACGGAGACGCCCTGTTAGTTCTCCCTGTTCCAGTCAGTGGAGCGTCAGCAGGATCCTGCAGCTGCTGTTTTTTAGGGTACAATTCTGCATAAAGCTGCTTTAAAGCTCTGAAAGACAGAACAGGTCCTTCTAACCTGTGTTGGAGTAAATGGAACACGCCTGTGCTCCCGCCTGTGGTTCACTTCTGCCGGAGATTCTCTTACTTGCTGAATCAGGTCAGTGTCTTTGGTGAGGGGTGTGTTTTTCGTTTCTGGGACACGGGAGCGACTGGAGAGAGCGAGAGCTGACAGCTGGCTCTCGCGCTGTGTTACTGCTGTGTAGAGCACGGCAGAGCAAATTGCCCGAGATCAATCAGTCTCTGGCACTTCTGCTGCCTGGATGAGCAGCTCCTGGGGTGTTGAGCTCTGTGTGTTAGTCTGCCTTAGTGTGTTTAGCAGTTACGCTTCGGTCCTGGAACCATTTTTAACTTGTGGATTTTCTTTCTTTTTTTCTTTTTCTTTTTGATTGTGGGACTTGCGTTCGGCTCAGTCTGGCTATGCTAGGCTAATGTTGCTAACAAACACCGGACTTGGACTGTCACCAGTGTTTATTCGCCACAGAAAACAAATTTTAGACAAAATATCAGTGTTAATTTGGATAATTTAGAATTATTTGGTGAACTGCTCCTTTAAAATTGAACACGAGTCTGTAGAGGAATTTGATGGGTTTTAAGTAGGGATGCACTGATCCGATACTAGGATCAGATATCGGTCCTGATACTAAGAAAATTAGCTGGACCAATCCATTCACAGAACCCAATTTTCGCACCGCCGGTATTACAGGCTTCGTAACCCAGGATCAGAGTAACCTACAGACATCATACACATATCAAGACTTCCCCTGTATAACCAGCATGGTGCCCTCGACCCGTCATCAACCATCAGCTTGTCTTCAATATAAGGAAAACCGAGAGGGAGAAATTCGAACTATATTCACTATAAAAGTCCTGAGCCCAGACAACACTGTGCCGAGGTCCAGCGCAGTTATTAATTTTAGTGACCAATAAACAGAAATTGGGTTCATTTATATCTGTTTATTTGTTATTGTTTGTTAGTAAGTCAGTACAGTAATGATTACGTCAACCCTGATGCCTTAAGTCTCTCTCGGATGGTCGGGTATATGGGTTATTAATTAAGTTCATGAATTGGTATCTGTATTGGAACACTGTAGTGGCGTATAGGTCAGACCCTGGACTGCAGACCCTCTGTCAGTAGACTCTGCTGGTAGACCTGCTTTCCTTAACCAGATGCACAGGAGAGATGATGACCGCGTTCCACATCGCTCTGAGGAACCCACCCATCAACTCCAAAAACCCAGCTGTGAAGGTAAGAGTATTTCTCCTGCCATTATCACTGTCCACTCTGTCAGCTCCACTGACCATACCGCAGCACTGTGTAGTTCTGTAGTTCCAGACTGTATCCATCTGTTTCTCTCAATGGTCAAGACCCCACAGGACTGACCACCACCACAGAGCAGACTGTAGTATTTGGTGCTGGTGGTGGGGGTATGAGTGGATCAGACGCAGCAGTGCTGCTGGAGTGTTTAAACCCCTCAGTGTCGCTGCTGGACTGAGGATAGTCCACCAACCAGAAATATCCAGACAGCAGTGTCCTGCTCTGTGGGGTCCTGACCATTGAAGAACAGGGTGAAAGGAGGTTAACGGAGTCTGCAGAGGAACAGATGGAGACAGTAGGAATTGTAGAACTACACAGTGCTCCTGTAGAAGGAGCTGGTTTTAATGAAATGGCTGGTTGGTGTCTAGAAATAGGGTAAGAGTAGAAAGGCTTATTTTTAAACGTACCAGTATGATCTGGTGTGCTGATTTTCTTTTTTGTATACAGTATATATCTTTATTGTATATTTTAAATATTTTATGATTTATTTAGCCAAATATATTTATATAATTATAATAATTATTAGTTATTCAGCCCCCTTCAGACTGATTCACACACTCATACTAAAAGTCTGTAAGGTAAAGCAGTGTTTGCTCTTCCTGTGAAGAGCTGTGTGCACATCTGAGGTGTGGTGGACTTTACTGGATGGTTGGAATGTCACAGGGTGGTCACTGGTCACTGGTGCATGTGAGTTTGAGCGAGAGGCTTGGTCTCGTAAATGTTACACAAGGATACTTTGCATAAATAAGCTGAATCTCTGTCTCTGTGTCAGGAGCGAGCTCAGGCCGTGGTGTTGCGGGTGCTGACCTCGTTTAAAAGCAGCGATATTGAGCCGGCAGTGAAGTCGTTGGACAGGAATGGAGTGGACCTGCTGATGAAGTACATCTACAGAGGCTTCGAGAAGCCCTCAGACAACAGCAGTGCCATTCTGCTGCAGTGGCACGAAAAGGTGAGGCCTGCTGAGTGGGCTTACTTTACACGTTCAGGTCAGGGCTGGACGATATCATCTACATTCCTGCAGAGAGCTAGTGGCAGTACTTCTCTACAGAGACTAGACAGGCTGTGTGTGTGCATTTGCACAGCTGTGTCAGCAGTGGTTGGTGTGGACTGGTTGACTAGAGGACCAAGAGTCCTTGGGCCAGACTCCCAACAGTACACTGGCCCACCTCTGTAATTATGAGTAACCTTGTAAGTTGCTCAGGATTAGAGCATCATGTAAATGCAGTGGGCGGAGCTTAAAGTAGCTAAAAGCATTCGTTAGAAGGGGTGTCCACAACTATTTGGACACAGTGTAAGTGATGGGCAGTGTTTTAATGATAGATTAGATTTGGAACTTGTGTTTGTTGCTGAACTGAATGAAGTAAACCCTTCCACAGTCGTTGTTTCTGGCCGCCGCTCGGCCGCAGCTCCACCGAGCAATAATTCAGTATTTCTGCTGTTCTGCACTGCTCTGGCTCTGGCTCTGGCTCTGCACGTTCGTAAAGAATTCCCTCTCTGTTTCTCTCAGGCGTTTGCTGTCGGTGGTTTGGGGTCCATTGTACGGGTGCTGACGGCGAGGAAGTCTGTTTGAAAAGAGCAGCTGAAGAAGAAGCAGCGAGAGCCACAGGACCGGTCATTTTTCTCCTGTACACACAGACAGCTTCCTTTTTTCCACAGCTCCCATCATCTCACCACACTGCTAGGAACGTCGTCACAGAGGAGAGGACCACGCTACCCGGGTTTATTTTACTCAGAAACTGTCTGTGCGATCCAGTGGGGAAGTAAGTGTGTGTGTGTGTGTGTGTGTGTGCGCGCTTGTATTTAATGTAAATTATTGATTTGTTTATTTACCTCCTGGAGTTCTAAGAGTGGCCTGATGCACTGCTTCATTTCTAAGTGAACAGGTTTAGGTTTTGGTTCAGAAGTTGGAAGAAGAAGAAAGTGGAAGGAGCTTCGGGACTGACTGACTGTTCTGTATTTGCCTCGAAAGCCAGTTTCTCGGCATCCAAACTGTGAAAGCTTCAAAAGTGTGTGTGTGTGTGTGTGTGTGTGTGTGTGTGGCTGCTGGCGCTCCTGGAGGGGGGTATAGTTCTCGTTTCTTTAGTTCTAAGAAAGTTTTTCTTTTGTACAGAAAGGAAAAATGATTAATATATATATAAATATAAATATATATTTAGCTTTGCAGTGGAGTTGAGGTGGGGGTTAAAGGGGGGGTATTGTGAAGTGCCTGGTGCAATAAAGATCATAACTCTGGTTTGGTCTCTTTCTGTTTGGTTAAAAATTGTATATTTCAGGAATTTAGACTTGCCAGTCTTTGCTGTGTATGTCGTCACTGTCCTGCAAAAAGCTTGCATCTCCAAATCTTAAAGTTTCTCACTATATCATTAAAATCTGAATCTGGCAGATCTCTTACTTTTTCAAGAGAACTATGTTCACCATTAGTGCTGGACACAGATGGAATTTGGCCTCCGCCTTTAATCCATCCATACAGTAAACATACACACACACACACACACACACAGAGAGGGAGCAAGAAGGGCTTTGCTAACAGTGGCAGTTTGCCAAGTCTGGGTATTGAACCCACTACCCTCGGTCATCAAGAATATCTGAATATGAAATCTAGAATAAATGGGCCAAAATGACTTGGAATAAGAACTTTTACATTGACTTCCACTGAAAGCTGGACACACTGTACTACAGAAAGAAGTCAAACAAAAAAGAAAAAATTAACAAGGAAAAATTACCAAATCGAACGGGTCTTCAGGTGATTTTAGTTCTCTACAGTTTAACTGGTCTGTCTGTTTAATAAACATTTTTACTGCTAGGCTTTGTATCTCCTGAGAAGCTGCTGTTTTGGAGACAAGGTTTTTTGTCTCGTTTTGGCCTCCTGTCTAAACTAAAGCACCGGGTTTGGTCCCTGAAAACAGATTTTTAAAAGCGATCTCCATGGTGGAGACTTTTAAAAGCTCTGTTTTCAGTATTTTCGTGTGGACCCGCAAAACGCTGTCGCCACAGTGCATGCGTGTTTCAGGCTGAATTTCAAACCCCTTCTTACTCCCTACATAGTGAACTACATACCTTGTGAAACTACAGCGTCTACATGCAGATAGCTGTAGAGTTCAGATTTCCACGTATGAACAACTGCAATACTGTTCCAATACGTATCCAGATCTATAATGCTCTGTTTAGACTCAGAATCTGTCGTTTTGTAATTTGCTTTGTCCACTACATTGGGATTAGTGTGTCACTTGGGATTAGACCTCTGTGATTTCCTTTCTTCGTGGTGTTTTGCCATCTCTACTGTCAGACCATACGGGACTAGCATGCTAATGTGACTTTTTTTTTTGTTAACGTTTTCTGAAAGTTTAAGGACTAAAAAGCTCATCATGGAGGAGTAAATTAATCACTCCAATGAAAGAAATCAGACTAAGAAGACAAAAAAAACAAAAAAACAAAACCTGAAAGCTAACTGGCTAAAGCAACCTCAGTTCGGCTCCCTCTTCTGGCCTACAGCGTAATATTAATATTAAAAAATCTAACGGACTAATAATACTTTTTATAACTTTATAAAAGTTTAAAGAGTAAAACCTCTTGGCTTGTCAGATTAAAGGTGCGGTAATGAAGAGGCGAGCACAGAAATGCCAGCAAAATCAAATATAATTTATTCAAGTCTTGATATTCTTGACATACGACGAAGACAATTCAAACATGTTAGTGGTGTCGGACTGAAGCCGCGGACGCTGTCGGATTCGGTCTGATTGCTGCGATTGCTACAGGAACCCAAAACCAGTATGAGACAGTCAGGACAATCATGATCTCGCATCTGCAAAGGAGCCTCTCGGCCGTGGATTCCTGGGGGCCAGCTCAAGCTGATCGGACTCACCGGTCCCCCTCACGTCTGATCAGGGGGTACGCAGTGGAACGCACTAGGCTTCCGAGCAGTTCGGCAGACGCTCTGAACTGGAAGATGGCGGTGCTGCGGTGCTGCTGGGATTACGGAAAAGGAGTGAATCTGATACGGAAAGAACAACTGAGGAAGAAGAGAAGGAGCGGTCAGGACGTCTGATCACACTGAATACTGAAACGCAATCCGAGCACAGCTGGATTCCCTCCCCGCTGCTTTAGACGTCTTTAAAGAACAGCTGCATGCTAACGATAAAGGGACGCGAGAAGTCACCAGTTATCATGGCTGTATTTGCATAACGGGCAAATTGGGTGCTACTGACCTCCATTCCTTGTTAGCAACATTAGCATTTTCCATCAAGGTCTTTTTTTAATAGAAACAGCTTGACCAAACAAGCTAACATGGCGACAAGCTAACAGCAAAGAGATGCGAGTAGTCACCGGTTAGCATGACTGCATTTCCATTAATGGGCTAACTGGTTGCTGCTTCTATTCGTTGTTAGCGACATTAGCATTTGGCATGGACTAGCTTGCTAAACAATGTAGTATAGATTCAAATATGATCTGATAAAATTTTTAAGTAATGTTCTCCAGCCAAATAAACACTATATGGACAAAAGTATTGGGACACCTCTTAAAGAAAGCACAGAATTGAGGAGAATAAAATCAAGCCCCTAGCCCTGCAGTCTGCCTTTCCCGACATTAGTGAAAGAATGGGTGGTTCTGAAGAGCTCACTGAACTCGCGTGGTTCTGTAAGTCTGATGGACCAGTGAATGCCACCAGAACAATACCTGCCTGCCTGCCTGCACTGCACCAACTGTAACATTTGGTGGAGGAGGGATAATGCTGTGGGGCTGTTTTTCAGGGGTTGGCCTACAGGCTGCTTTCCGGCTCCAGAGTGACCGACTGCTCCTCAGAGCTCAAAGCAAGGCATGCTTGGGTGCTGAGTTTGGTGTAGAAGAGCCTGACGGGCCTGCACAGAGCCCTGAACCTCAACCCCATCCAAAATTTTTGAGATGAACTAGTCACAAAAGCGTCTGTAGGCGTCCCAATACTTTAGTCAATAAATTGTATTTAGGTTTTCCCATAATAAAATGTTGTAAGATTAATATCCATAATCGATATATTAGCGTACACCTCACGTTAAAGTTTAAAACGAGCCCAAACGACCCCCAAATTGGAACTGCAGTCCTTCATTTCAATAATACGACTGAAGGGTTTAGTGTAAGGCATACATGCATGCTTTCTTCTAATGCGCAAGTTCTCCAATACTGTGGCTTCCAAACTCATTCCATCGTTCGGACACAGAGCTAGTCCCATATATGATGCAGAATCGAATAATAATAATAATAATTTTTAAAAATGATCTAAATACAGCTGTGAGGGGGAGGAAATTATACAGCGGGTGATTTTTTAGAAACCTTTCATTCGCTCTGTACAGGTCTGTATATAAATAGACGTATGGAATGTACGTAATTGTAATTTACACATACACAAGGCAGGTAAAGGTAAGATGCATCGTTAAAATGGGAGTCTATAGCAATGATATTTCACTGAAACAACTTCACCGTTGATGTTCCAGCACGAAAAACCATCAGGTGTGCTCATGCACCCAGGTACAATAGCATGTACACACGGCTGCTGGCTGACTGACCACTCCTTCGAGCTCGGCTTGTTTACGAGGAAACAGCGAAGAAAAGCTCGGTTCTCGTTATAAAAGGAATCTCTTTAACAGGACTGATGATTTCTGTGGTGCTAGTCAGCAGGATCTCTCTCCTTCACACACACACACACACACACACACACACAGTTTTTAACCGAATGCTGCCTTGTTATCTTGTTATTCCGAGAAACCCTGAGAGGAAGAATCCCAGGGGCTGGAGAGTGGAGGCTTAAATCAAGGCAGCTCATCTGATCTTCCACTACTCTTCCAAACGTTACATGAAGCTGGTCCTTGGTGAAGACTAACCCATCCGCCGAGACAAAACCCACGAACCCAGAATAGCAGATAGAAGCTGTTCTCCAGTTCTCAGTGGAGACAGATCAGCTTTGGAGGAACCGGCAGAGCCCAGCACCTGCAAGAACATCGCCTTCTCCCAAGAATTATTTTTCCTTTACTCCATAAAGGCTGCTTTCCTCCAGGCCTTCCTCCCAGCCTACGGCGAAACGTCACACTCTCTCCGTCTCAGCTCCAACTGCTGGGGTTTCCTGAGATGGACGGCCGGATGATGCCTTTGGGGGAGGGCTTGGAGCCGAACCACGACATCTGCAAAATACAAAAGCCACATTTGAATCCTCCTCGTGTCTCCAGCGGCCTCCATGCCTTGAAACGACTCTCCCAGAAAATTTTTTATACGCTATATGTCCAAATGTTTGTGGACACCCCTTCTAATGACTGCATTTAGCTGCTTAAGTTGCACCAATTGCTGACATGGATGTACACGAGTGCAAATGAGAGAGGAGTTGGGGATGATCTTCATGAGGTGGGGTGGTGATCAACAAACATCTTGACCTCACTAACACTCTTGTGGCTGAATGCAATCAAATCCTCACAGCAGTGTTTCTCTAAAATCTAGCAAAAAGCCTTCTTCCCTGGATAGTAGAGACAGTTACTCCAACAAAAGCAGGATCCGCTTATTTTAATACCCTTGATTTCAGAAGAAACAATGAATAAGCAGGTGTCCCAATACTTCTGTCCATGTAGAGCATCTTAAAAACGGGTGCTTTTTATGTGCTACGTGCTTTGAACCAGCGACCTTCCTGGTCTGAGCCTGCTTCTTTAACCATTAGGCTACGGCTGAGAGCCTGAGAGTGAGCGAGCAAGTGAGTGAGAGTGAGGGCGCGAGAGCACAGAAGAAGCAGTGGATGCTCCTGCTCTCTAGGACGCCACCTCTGCTGCTGCTGCTGCTGCTGCTGCTGGGAGCTATAAATACCGGTGTGCTGCTATTCCTGAGCGCTACGCTAACGGTTAGCGCTTTGATCCAGGCCAGTCAGCCTCATCTCCTGACCCACATAGTGGAGAGAGGCCTAGTTAGAGTGCTGCAGGGTGCCACACTTACACGTGGGGAAGTGTGTGTAATGGGGGAGTGGACTTGAAAGGCTGCATGTGTGTGTGTGTGTGTGTGTGTGTGTGTGTGTGTGTGTGTTTATATATATATGTATATCTTACTGTTTTTCACTTTCTGGACCTGAATTCTCCACCACTGTATATCACACACACACACACACACACACACACACACACACATGCAAATGCGCACACACACCTTGTATTCCAGCGTCTGCTTCAGCATGTCTTCTTCTTCTCTTGTGAAATGCAGAAGAACAGATACAGCTCTGATCAGCTGGTACGCCTGGGAGGGGACGAGCGAGATTGAGAGCAAGCAAAAAAACATGGAGAGAGCGAGCGAGAGAGCATTACATAGAGAAGAAAATTGGAAATGCAGCTTTCTGTGAGCTGCTGTGTTTCTATCATTGTATTGAAGGAGCTGAAATCATTATAATCAATAATAATCAAAACATTATTATTATTATTATTATTATTGTTATTATTTTAATTATGTTTATTTGAAAGACAATAACTTGGACAAAATTAAGTAATAAATGACATGGTGTCCAGTGTATTTCAATAATGTAACAAATTACAGTAGAACTAATATAAACTACTAATCCATAACTAATAAAGTCAAATAAGAAACAAAAAATGAAAAAAAAAAAAAAAACCTTCAAATAAAATTAAAAACAAGAAGAAAAAAAACCTGATGATTTAATTGAGTGATTTAATGATTTAATTTAGGATATATCATTTTAGATTTGTTTAATAATACAAATTCTTATACATATATTATATATTACTATATCTTCCTTTGCTTCGTTACAACCCACCAGAACAAGCGGACTGCCTTCTTCCCGCCTCCCCAGAAATAGCCCGCTTCCCCCCCCCCAACACTCTGGGTTTTAGGTGCTGGAAAAACCTGCTGCGGGCTTTAAAGCAGCAATATGAAGCATTCAGCATTTTTACTTTAAAATAACAGCTTCAAAATCATGTTGCTAACTCGCATAACTCGCTTCTATCATGCAGGTACAGTTCTGTATCTCTCAGCTGGTAAAATGTGTTTCCTTTGTAAAATGCGTTTCCTTTAGTGGCGGCACAAGGGGTCACTTCCTGACTGTAGGGGGAGCCAATTACTCGCATAGTGTTGCTTTAAGAAGCACTTCATAATAAATAACGAATAGGTCCATTTTGTTGTTAATTTGCGAGCGTGTTTACGCAGCACTTAAGTTGAGGAAGACTTTGGAAAATACTTACTAAATTAGTTAATAAAATAATTGTATTTACCTTGTTTTTAGTTTGTGAAATTTAATAACTCTTTAAATTGTGGTGCGGTTCGATCACATTCTTTACATGTCAAAGGCAGCACTGAGATATGATGCTATTAACAAGAGCTTCAGCAGAAACAGTGGGTGCAGCACCTGCCTGAAGGGGTTAATAATAATGCCAGCTCTTATTGGTGATACAGGTTCGACAGGCAGGACTAGAGTTAATGGGCTCGTGTAATCTGGGACATTTCTATTGTTCACAGAAAAAAGAACAATGCACAATGCAGGACAGCTGGTGTTTTCAAATGGTGTAATAAAAACCCTGCACCCCCCCTGCGGCCTATAAACACACACACACACACACACACACACACACACACACACACACACACACACACACACACACACACACACACACACACACACACACAGAAAGCTGACAAAGACATTCTGCTGCCAAGACTGATTAAGCTCTCCTCATCTGGGTTAAATGTAAACGTCAGGCAGGGCAGGAAGCTGGATACGGTGTGGTCAGGGTCTCTCACCTCAGCCTCTCTGGAGGACATGAACTTCAGCACCACGTGTTTGAGGTACTCAAAGTTGATCTCCCGAGTGTCCATCAGGTCTGAGCTGTTGGTGACCGTGGTGTGTGGTGTAATAGCTGCAGGGCCTGTGGTGTAAGTGGAGGCGGGGGCTGGACTGGGTGCGGCTGCCGGGGCCGGGGTCTCTGTGCCGAGCTTTTCGGCTGGACGCTCTTGCCGACCCTCCGGAAGCTTCTCTTTACTGTCCGAGTCGGTGTCCGGCTTTAGCTTCTGTTGTGCAAACAAACAAACGACCAGGATTTAACGACAATGTGAGGAATTCCAGTGTTTTGGATAAACACACACATGCACACACACATGCACACACATATGCACACACACATGCACACACCAGCTCTTTCTGCAAGGTCCTCTTCAGTTCCGCCAGTCTCTGCTGCAGCTGTTTTATCGTCTATAAGAAACATTCACAAACAGAATTCATTTATTATTTATTTATTTACATCACGTAAAATAAGAAAAATCAAGCTGGACTATGTGGACAAAAGTATTGGGACACCTGCTCATTTATTGTTTCTTCTGAAATCAAGGGTATTAAAGAGAGAACTGTCTCTACTGTCCATGTAAGGAGCCGATTACATTCAGCATCAAGAATGTTAGTGAGTCAAGATACTGGATGATCACCACCCCACCTCATCATCCCCAACTCATCCCAAAAGTACTGGACGGAGCTTTAACCATCATTCCAGAGAACACAGTTCTTCCACTGCTCCACAGCTCAATGCTGGGGGGCTTTATACCCCTCTAGCCCAAGCCAGCCTTACTGAAATCGATTCTAAGAGGATATGAAGGCAAATGATGCTCCACCAAGTACTAAGTTTGCAGCTTTAGCAGTGCGGACTATTCCTTACTGTTCCAACCCCAAAGAGAGGGCCAGCTCCATATTAAGGCTTAGGGGTGTCCCAATACTTTTGCCTATAGAGAGTCTAGATCCACGAGTATTCTTTCGTAATAGGGGACTGAAAATAGAAATATGGAGAAGGGGGACTCTTAACTTTTAATGGCAGTCAATGTAAAAATGTGTGTGTGTGTGTGTGTGTGTTACCTTGTTCTTCTCACTCAGTTGCTGCTCTAACTCTTTGTTAGCCTTCTGCAGCTGGTCCAAGTCGCCTACGGCAACGACCCCATTCTGCTCGCTCACACACACCTCAGCATCCTGCAGCTGTGCTGTTAGACTCTCCACCTCACTCTGCAAATCAAACACCTAACACACACACACACACACAAATAAAGTGAACACATGCTCTCACTCTCTCTCATTCTCACACACACACTCACACACTCACACACTCTCTCTGACCTTTGACTGGTAGGAGTCCTGTTGCTGGGTGTGTGTGAGGAGCTCCTGGCGCATTGATTCAATCTGGGAGGTTCTCTCCTGCTCCTTTTGCTCCGCCTCCAGACGCAGACCCTCATACTCAGCCTTTAGTGAGGAGAGATCGGAGCGGGCCGTCTGCAAGTCTAACACACACACACACACGTATCCACATGACTCCAAAACCTGCCCACACTTTATCCCATATGATTAAATGAGCTGTGCTTTGAAATCTTACCTTCTCTTAGACTGTTAAGCTCCGCCTCTTTCACGCCCACCTGCTCCGTGAGCCGACGCACCTCCTGTTCTGCCCTCTGCAGAGACTCTGACATCTCAGCGACCTATCAGAGAGGACCAACACACTGAGTTTTAACTTTGACTGACAACACACGGTCCAGCAGGGACTCGAATTATGAATCAATGAATCAAATCACAACACAACACACACACAGTTCGTGACTCTTCTTAAAGAACTGTAACAGTGTGACCTGCTGTACCTGCTGTTGGAGCTCCTCTCTCTGCTTTCTAGTTTCTTCCAAAGCTTTGGCAATCTCCACGCTCACGGTCTGCCTGCTACTCAGCTCCGCCTGACACACACACACACACACACACACACACACATATATATATTAAAATACACTGTTTTCCACCTAAAGAGGTCACAGTCCAGATATTTGCCCCCTGGATGCAGAGCTGCAGTGGAAACACTGTCACATAACCGAAGCGTGTGGAGAAAACCAGTATGATCTGTAAACACTCAAAGATCCATAAGGCAGCACATTTCGAGCACGGCCACACATCTGCAGCTCCATCACACACCATGGTGGGTGAGTGGTGGGCAGAGTTCTATTAGTGTGAGGTGTGGGAGTCTCATAACTCGGCTGAGTGTAAACAGCCTTCTGAGAATTCAGAATCTGGTAATGGCGCCTTGAGAAAGCCAGAGGGCGCTGTGAACACAGCGGTTAAATAAAAGGACAGGTACTGGATCAGGATCATCCGTCCAGCCTTCCATCCATTCATTCATCTTCTTATCCGCTTCTTCTTGGTCAGGGTCGTGGTGGGTCCGGAGCCTTCCCAGAATCATTGGACAGGACCTCTTGACTGGGCCCCTAGACAGGACGACTTAGAGGCAATTTAGCACGGTCAATTCACCTACCATGTGTATTTTTAGGATGCGGGGCAGTACCTGTCAGAGCGGAAATTGAACACATAACACACGCACCACCTCCAGCACCACCCTTGGCCAATACCCAATCCACTGAAGTATGCTTGCATCACCCCTGATCCTCCTCAGGACTCTCTACACAATACAGGAGGATGCAGAGCTGCAGGACTATTTCTGTGAGGCTCTGCTGGAGGACATGAAACTCACTCTGGACTGCTGGAGTTCTGCTTTCAGCTCCTCCACTGTACTCTCAGTCTCAGCTTTACTCTTCAGCAGGGAATCCTTCTCCTGCTCCAGCAAGCGCTGTGCGCACACACACACACACACACACACACGAGAGAAAAATTCAGCATTTAGATAAATATTTAATTACTTTTCCTCTGTGAGTCTGACAGAGAGAAAGAGAGGTTCATACACATCACCTATATACACTAAATGTACAAATGTTTGTGGACACCCCTTCTAATGGTGCATTCATCTACTCCCAGTCTGACAGCAATGCTTCCCCAAAATCTAGTAGAAAGTCTTCTTCCCTGAACATTAGAAACAGGATCAACTCTTTAAATACCCTTAATTTCAGAAGAAACAATAAATGAGCAGGTGTCCCAAAACTTTTGTCCAAATAATAAATGCTAAATATATGCAGCACTACTACTACTACTACTACTAATAATAATAATAATAATAATAATAAGGTTCTAAATGTGTTATGCAAATGTTTGGGCATCCTAAACCTCAATTACAAGGATGCACAGCATCACTGACGCAAAGACCTATTTGAGTGCTAATAGTGCCCCCTTGTGGAGAATCCAAACCTGCTATGTGTTAGTGACTGAGATAGCTACAAAGCACTTAGCACGATCAGGTTTCTGTGGTATTAGTACAAAGTCTGAACAAACACAAACACACACAAACACACACCATGCTGTCCCGGTGAGCGCTGCTCTCTGCCTCTCTCTCCCGCTGCAGTGCAAGTATCTCCTCCTCCAGTTTAGCAGTTTTCTCCAGGCCTCTCTGTCTCTGAGTGCTGACCTGCTGCTGTAACCTCTCTCTCTCCTCCAACCACTCGGCCTGCTGAGGGGCAGAGGTCAGCATGTGGGTCAAAAACTAGCACAACAAACTCACACATCAATCAATCTACAATCAGCAGGTTCTTCAGGTAAGACTGGGCCAGAGGAGTGACCGCTGAGATAAGGCTATAGCAGCAGACCTTACAGCACAGAGTTGGAGTTTACTGATCACCTGCACTGATTATTAACTATTATAGATTATTACTATTTATTAAACAATTAACCACAACATTGGGTCCTCTGTAGTTCCTCTCTCTCTTTGCAACTGCCATCAATGTTCTTTCAGTGAAATTCTTTTTTTGTGACTCAATAAAACATAAATATAAAATAAAATATAGTCATCAAAAAAATGATAATAAATGTTTGTTTTATTTTTATCAAAAAATCAAAAAGTATATTTTGGTGAATTTAATGTAGCACCCCACATTTCTCCATAATAAAAGAAATACAAAAATACAAAAATAATATAATACATAAAAAATATTAATAACATTAATTATGATATTACTTATAAATATTTTTACAATTTTAATTCCATGTTAAAAATGTATTTTTTTTTTATATTTTATATATACAAAAGAATGTTGTTTCTTTAGACTTTCTTTTCTTCCAAACAATCCCATACAATTTCTTAAGACTACAGAAAAAAAGCCCAGTCAATCGAGCCCAGTAAACTCCACCTTCTATACATTTCACATGCTTAGTTCTGATCACTCGCTGTCAATTAAACCATAGGGTATGAAATAATTCCACAGAAAATAAAGTTAAATTTAGATACTATATTAAAATGATCATGGTTATGTTGTTTGTTACCAGTTTCTCTTTATGCGCTTCGCCCTCAGCCAGCTGCTGCTGCAAAGCCTTCAGCCTCTCGCTGGAGTCCGCCAGTCTCTGCTCCAGATCAGCTATCTGAGCCGGAACACACACAGCAGGGTCAGAACACACACCGGGCTCAGAACACAGCGCTCTTCGAGGCTGGAGTGGAGCGGAGTAGGAAGCTTGTTTAAGGACGGATTCAGTAGAGATCCTGTGTGAACGCTCACCTGCGAGTCGGTTCTCTCTCTATAGGATCTGGACGAGTCGTCTTTGTGTCTCAGCAGCGTCTGGAGCTCCGACACGTTAGTGTTCAGCCTGGAAATCTGCAGGATACACACACACACACACACACACACACACACACACACACACACACACACACACACACAGGTGATGTTGCTATATAGAACCATTTAAAGGCTCTCATATACTACAAGAAAATTGTTCTATAGAGCTGTATTCCTCAATCCTGGCCCTTGAGGGCCACTGTCCTGCAGACTGCTCCCAACACACCTGATCCAACTACTCTGCTGATTAACAGCCCATGTGTGAGTTAAAGTGGGTGTGTTCGAGGGGGAAAAGCACTGAAACGTGCAGGTCAGTGGGCTTTCAGGACCAGGGTTGAGGCAATACACGGTTCACTCCAATAAAACCTAGCGTACCTGTGCCTCCAGAGAGGTCACTGCTGTAGTGTGCTTTGTTCGCTCCCCTAGTAGCTCACCCCTCGTCTCCTCTAACCTCTGCTCCAACGAGAATTTCTACAAACGCAGAGGTTGTGTAAGGACAAGCAATGAACAAGCTGCAGACATGCGGACAGGGGAGGGGGACTGGAAGGTCGATGGTTTCATCCCCAGGACTGGCATGCACAGCTAAGGTGCCCTTGAGCAAGGCAGCAAATCCCTAATTGCTTCCTGGACACTGAGGTGGCTGCCCACAGCTCTGGGTGTGTGTGTTCTCATAGGAGTCAAGCATTATTCCTATTGTTTTTGTGTTGACACTGCCCTGATCACTAGTGTGAGTGTGTATGTGTGTGTATGTGTCCACAAACTTCCTTTACTTTCAGTAATGGTTCTTGATCTCTACTCCCTGACCATAGGGGGAGCCCAAGAACAAGAAATGCCAATTCTTGCATAAATCTGCTTTAATGCTCAAGATAAAACCGCACCTGACGTTCAGAACATGCACACCATCACCAGTAGGAGTGTCTGTGTGTTGCCTGCTCTCCACACCTCTTTCAGCAGCTCCTGCAGATGTTCATCCTGAGAGAAGTTGGCCTCCAGCCTCCGCTCCAGAGAGAGGGCTTTCTCCTGCAGATCAGCCAACAGCCGCTCTCGCTCCTCCTCAGTCACGGCGGCCTGACAAATCACACGACTCCATCAGCCCATCATACTGAAGAGGAGCTCATTTAACTTTCTTCCAAAATCAAGGATATTTTTAAATAAATCATTTGTTGGAGTAACTGTCTCTACTGTCCAGGGAAGAAGACTTTCTAGATTTTGGAGGAGGAGCATTGCTGTGAGGATTTGATTGCATTCAGCCACAAGAGCGTTAGTGTGGTCAGGATGTTTGTTAAACACCACTCTAACTCATCCCCAACTCCCCAGCTCTTCCCAACAGTTTTGGATGGAGCACCACCATCCATCATTCCAGAGAACATGGTTAGTTCCACTGCTCCACAGCTCAATGCTGGGGGGCTTTATAACCCTCTAGCCCACGCCTGGCATTAGGCAGCATGGTGCAAATATGTACATGTTTACTATCTGCACCAGAGGGTCCTAGTCTATTGGCATGGGCTTCCCTAAGGGGACTAGACAAGCTGTGAGTGTGCATTTGTGTCAGCAACAGGTGCAGATTGAAGTAGTTGAATCCATTCATTAGAAAGGGCGTCCACAAACATTTAGGGTACATTCAGGGTATTTAGAGGCAGTGTAACTCTGAGAGAGGCAGTGTGAAGATCCCAGACCTTGCTCTTGTGCTGCTCATGCTGGAGTTTCAGTTCACTGTGTTCAGCCTGCAGAGTCTCCATGGACTGTTGTAAGGATCTTGCGTTACTCTGAGCCTGAAACATAAATAAATAGTATTTATATACAGTACTGTGCAGAATGTTTAGGGCCAACGTGAACCTGCTGATCTGAGCAGTAAGAGTTCATCTGCTCAGTAAATCTCTGATATCTGAATAAACACTAATAATAACACTCCTACAGAAAGTGGTGGAGGTTCTCCATCACTGTGTTCATCATTAGAACATCTCCAAAGTTCTCCTCATGGAGTCTAGTATTACTTAAAGTTCTCCTCAGATCAACACCTGGTTTGGTGGTAAATCAGGGCTTAATGATGGTAAATCAGGTGAGCTGCTGCTGCTGCTGATGGAGTTGAACACATCCTCCACGCTGTGCTGGCTGGACTGGGGGGTGTTCAGGAGTCATAAAATACCAAATCTGAACTGAAGTAAGCGATTTAACTGTACTATGGAACATTAAGTATCACAGTGCACCATGTTGTTAAGCCTCTTGTGGTGTTCTGTGAGTGAAAGTTAGTGTTTACCTTCTGAAAGTCCTCAGAAACTTGCTGGATGAGCTGCTGGAGCTCCTGTTCTCTGGTTTCCATGTCAGACGTCTTCCTCTCCAGCTCCTCCTTCTCCCTCAGCAACTCGTCTCTGAGTGTGAGAGAGAGATGTCAGGCCTGAGCTCCCTGGCTAACAGTCTCATATCTGGACCACATTATGCATGTTATGCTAAAATCTCAAAAATGGCAACCCCAAGTAATTTTGGAGCATTTCTATTGGTTCATTTATCATGACATTCAATGTAAACAACACTGACTGACTTGGCCAAAAATGATTATTCCACTATATATATATATATATATATATATATATATATGGTGCCAATAGGTAATAGGTTCATGTTTATCTGCTCCAGAGAGTCCTATTCTATAGGCATGGGCTTCTCTAAGGGGACTAGACAAGCTGTGAGTGTGCATGTGTGTCAGCAACATGAGCAGACTGAAGCAGCTGAATCTATTCATTATAAAGGGCGTCCACAAACATTAGAAGATTTAGGGTATTTAGAGGCAGTGTAACTCTGAGATTGGGTAAATGAATCAAGGTGAGATTTGTAGTTTTAATCCACTATGAATTTGCAGCATGTGCAGTTTGCATAGTGTGGGCTAAGTGAGGCATGAGAGTGGTCTTCTAGTCCTGTTCCCAACCCTCTCACTCTAATACAATAACAAGACCTGATAACAGAGTCATGTGGTGTGGTGTTACTGCCATTTTTCGACAACAACTGCCAGACTGACATGGTAAAAATATGGTTATTCCACTAATATGTATATTGTATTGTTTATATTTGGACTGATCCACAATTTAAACATACGTATATGGTACATAACATTGCTGTCAGACAAAAATCTTGTATCTGCATTTTTAGCTGTTTTTGACTTTTCTCACAGAATTATATAAGAATTTCATGATGAATGGACCAATAGAATAAACATTTTTGTTCATATTAGCATTTGTGTGATCAATCTGTAAAGAATCTCACATACCGCCCCTATCATTACTATAATTTAGGGGTGTAACAACACTAAAGTCCCCGGTTCCACAGTGGCACATTTTCCCCACAGTGTCTGCATTAACATCTGATGTTTAAATAGAGAATGGTACAGAGAGAGTAACTGCCAGGGGGAGCACTTGTGAGATTACCATATTTACACTAACAGCATGTACTGTGTATCCCCCATGTGACTACCTGCACCAAACCGTTACCATGGCCAAAAATACCGCTCTGGGTGTGTGTGCACTCACTGCTTCTAACACGTGTGTGTGTGTGTGTGTTCACTACCAGATGGGTTAAATGCGGAGGACACATTTCGCTGTACAGTGTACACTGTACAGTGACAAATACGTGCACCTTTACCTTTTTTACCTTTTTACACGAACCGTTACGGCTTCATATATACATACGCAACAGCAGATCTTTGTAAGATATTATTAATAGAAAACTGGAGCACTAGTACTTATACATAATAATATTGTGAAACCTCTGAGAGCGTAGTTGAGCGTTGACCCTGCACAGCTCTTCATGCTCCTCTCCCAGCTCATACAGCTTGTCCTGGGTTTGAGTGAGTGCGACCCGTGTTGTGTTCAGCTCTTCGCCTCTCTGCTTCAGCTCACGCTCACGCAGACTCAACTGCTCCTCCTTCCGCAGGAGCTGAGTTCAACACAAAGCACACAGCACAACCAGACACAAGGTCATTATCAGCAGTCCATCATCAAAACACTGACCATGAGGTCAGGATGTTGGATGATCACAAAGCCAGGGAGGGGACTTTGTACCCCTCTAGCCCACGCCTGGAATTAGGCAGCATGGTACTCATAGGCCCATGTGTATCTGCTCCAGACAGGCCTATTCTATTGGCAGTATTTATCTAGGGGGAATAGGACTAGCTGAATGCATTCATTAGAAGGGGTGTCCACAAACATTTGGACACACAGGATATATACGTTAACAGAGCATCCAGCTCACCATGTGTTTGACTTTGGCCAGTTCTTGCATCTGGAAACCTTCAAGCTCATCCTGCTCATCCCTCTTCTGGAACAGACTCAAGCTCTGCTCCAGACGAGCTTCTAACGAGGCTTTCTCCTAAATGAGAGAGAGAGAGATAGAGAAAGTCAGCTGGTGAAATCTCCTCCCTCCTAGATCTTCCTCCATCAGCTGTGAGTGGTGTTATTATTGAACAGTGGAAGAGTTTAGGAGGAACAGCTCACAGAGAGCAGCTCAGACACCGAGTGTCTGTCAGACCACGTAAAGTTACAGAGCGGGGTCAGGGCCGAGTGCTGAGCTCAGAGCAGAGTGCAGAAAAACCTCCAACTGATTCAGTAACTGCAGCAGAGCTCCAGACCTGCTGCTGCTGCTGGTAGAGCTTAGAGCAAAGGGGGACCAGCTCCATATTAATACAGCCTATGGGGTTAGAATGGGATGGCAGAAAAGCTCCTGTAAGCTTAATAAGTAGGTGTCCCAATAGTTTTGTCCATATAGTGCAGAACTAAAGAAGCACCAAATACATACAAGTCTGATTTCTCCTTTGATGACTGGTGTGCAGGGGTTTAGTTATTCTTTTATTATTTATATAATTATTATTTAGAAATGTAGCTTTTTGTTTTGTATTTTGCAATGCAGTTACTGCATTTAATTTTACTTGTTTTTGACTGTTTTTGTACATAGAGGAAAAATAGAAACATGAAAACAGACATAATAAACTACATTAAGGCTATTGTTCAGTACCTGTTCCAAAACTGCCATCTTCTCCATCCATTCCTACAATCCAAACCAAAAAAACAAGAGAAGATGATTACTGAAGATCATGCAGAAGCACAAAACCACAAGGCCAAAGCCTTGTTATGGGACCTGGGGAATGCCGGTCATTCTGTACCTGATCTTTCTTGTCCAGCGCCAACGCCATGCCTTCTGCCATCTTGGCTCTGTTGGCCTGGAAGCTTTCGTTCTGCTCCTGCATTTTCCGCAAAGAGGCTGGAAGCAGACAGAACAAGAGACAGGAGAACAAAAAGGGTCTCAAATCACAGCTCTGAAGCTTTGGAGTATTTCTGAGAGCGAGGAAACACTAAGATTATTAATAAAGCAACATTAGCATAGAGGTTAGATGCGGCCCCAGAGCGAGAGCGCAGTTCTACAGGACACCAGGTTCATTAGATCCACTGGCGGGGACTTCCGATGGCAATGGTTAGTTCCAGCTAATATTTGCTTGCTGATTTGCCGTTACTGGAGTAAAACTGAGCATTGAGCGAGTTTGCATAATCTGAGGGCAGGACTGTTCAGTAGGACTGTTTCAAAATGCCTCCAAAAAAAAGAGAGAGCGTGGAAGCAAGAAGCCTCAGGCTTGCCGGAGAGCGATGGTGCTGGAGAAACTGTGCAGCACCAGGCTAATGAACCAGTCCTCCAAGCCATCCAACACCAACGTTCTAACCTGAATAAAATGAAGTGAGTTGCTCGACAACTGATGATAAACCTGGAGAGGTTACTGACTCTACTGGCTTTAGGAGGAGAGATCATGATTTTGGAAACGGCTGTAAATGTGAGAACTGACGTGCTGACGACTGACGGCCACCATGTAGCTTTAGAACACAATTCTGACGCTAGTCCTACTCTTCAAGCTCAAGTTCAGACTGCCACTTTCGGCTGCATTAGATCCTCTGGGAAACGGCCATTAACCCTCTGTAGCTACGAGCATCGAAGTTGATGTTTTTAGATGTTCAGACATTTCCCCAATCTGTAAAGCCCGCCTCTCACTGCCAGACTGCACGTGACTCCCACCCGGAGTTATGAGGTTATGAAGACAGGTCGAGATACTCGCCTCTGCCTCTCGCCGTGTCTAACTGCTGGATTTGTGTGACCGTTCTGCATGTCCTGGTATGACAACTGACTAATGGACAATCAGAAACTAGTCTCTCGCTGTTAAAGACAGCTGTAATCAGACTCTCCACTGCTTTAGTGAAGCAAAGACTCTGGTAAACCAAAAAATATAGATAAATATATAATATAAATAAAGATATATAAATAAACACGTGTTTTTACAAGAAAATATGAAGAATTTCTAAACTCTGAATAAATTTTTCAGGTTTGGGTTCAACCGATTTCTTCACACAGTGCTCTAGGTCACATGGGGTCTCATTACGAAGAGAGCCGAGACTGAACAGAGACTGAGTTCTATTATACAGGCTTATACACTTTAACCAACTTCAAATTCAAGGACTTTCCAAGTACCAAAAAACTGAAATCCAGAACCAAAAGATTTCCCATAATTTGTTTTATGGCAATCTTTAGTCCACACTAGCAGCTGAAGGACGGCCCAGGCTAGCTAGTTAACAATATAATGCATGTTCATGATATCACAGATCCTAAAGCTGTGCATGGTCATATGAAATACGGGCAGCGACTGGTCATGTGAAAAATTATACAACTATAAATATTTTTTAATTTTTAATTTTTATATAATATTATATAAAATGAAGACAGGAGCTCATTACAAAATTTCCTATGACTTTTAGGTACTTTTAAATTTTTTTGTTAATTTTCGAACATTTTCCAGGACTTTCCAGGTTGTCTAGGCCCCGTATGAACCCTGCATATAAGACATGTGGGTATTATACATTTACATTTAAGGCGTTTAGCAGACGCTCTTCTCCAGAGCGATTTACAAAAGTGCTTTGCTCTTTACCCAAGAAAAACCTCAGCTAGTTATAATGGAGGCATTATATTTGAACAGACTAATAGTTCAAAGATCCTCTAATCTTAGACTCTAAGGGGACTAAGTCAGTAAGGAGACCACTCTACTATTCACCCAAGAACTCTCAGAAGAGGAGGGTCTTCAGTCTGGGTTTGAGGACAGTGAGCGTTGGACTCTGCTGTTCAGACACCCAGGGGAAGCTCGTTCCACCACTTCGGTGCAGAACAGAAAAAAGTCTGGACGCTCGTCTTCCGTGGATCTTAAAGGATGGCGGGTCGAGCTGAGCCGTACTTGAAGCTGGAAGGGTTCCTGGTGCAGATTGGCTTTTGACCATCGCCATCAAGTACGGCTAGCTAATATGCAAATGCATTTAAAGGCAAATTTAGGGAGGAAGATGTGTGGAAGGGATATGCGGAAATTGAGAAAATGCCTTTATAGACTCCAGATGTTGTTAAACCAATTTAATTAAATAAACATTAGACTGGAAAAAACTGCCTTGGATGGGGTAAGTTTTGAAAAATTAAGGATTTAAGGGTTTTCTTGTGAAAAAAAAACTAAAGTATTAAGCATGATATCGTAAGTATCATGAGTGCAACACTGGATATAATGAACATGCTGCTGAAAAAAGGATATAGACACATGTATGTTGGCAAAATCCTACAGGTGTTAATCTGTTAGTACTGAGACACACGCACACATATATACACAGATATTTATGATTATTTAAAAGAAAAAAACACACATCCCTGATAACCGTTAAACAGAAACTACATCTGCAGCATTATGGGAAAGAAAGCGCTGATTAATCCTGGCTCTACGGCGTCCGTGGCAGAGCTGCAGGTCGAGCGTTAATCAAGGCACTTGTCTCCAGTGTCTGTCTCCACCTGACCGCGAATGTTAGTGAAGTCAGGATGTTGGATGATTACCACCCACATCATCCCCAACTCCCCAAGCCATCCTTAAAAAAAAAATGTATTGGATGGAGCACCACCATCAATGCTGGGGGTCTTTACACCCCTCTAGCCCACGCCTGGCTTTAGGCAGCATGGTACCAATAGGTTAATCTGGTTTAAAGAGTCCTATTCTATTGGCAGTACTTCTCCACAGGGACTAGACCAGCTGCATTAGCAATGGGTGCAACTTAAAGTAGCAGCTGAATGCATTCATTAGAAGGGGCGTCTGCATACATTTGGACATATAGCGTGTGGGCTCATTAAATTAGCTGAAGGAACATTAGTCGAGTCTCGGCTGCTTGTTACCTACTTTAATCTCAAGGTCAGCCAACATTACTGGACCGCCCATGTGTCGGCTGGACCCTACATACGCTACCATTCAGAAATCTGGAATTGCCTGCCCACAGAGTTATTTTATGGACGGTGAACACTATGTGGACAGCTGTGGCTTAGAGGGTAGAAAAGTCAGCTTAGGACCAGAAGGCTGTCAGTTTGAGGCCCTTGACTGGCCCTTAATTAAGGAACAGTGCATTTTCCTTCCTCCCTTAAATGTGGAAGCTGCAACCTGTAGTAGTGCTGCTGTGGCATGGCTGTAACCCCACTCACAGACCTTCTGCAATGCTCCCTCTTATAGGTTAACAACAACACAAGCATCAGCTTATGGAGAGGGAGCGGAGTGGGGTGGAGTGGAGTGGGGTAGGGTGGAGTGGAGTGGGGTGGGGTAGCACAGGGCGTAAACAGAACCAGCGGACAAACAAATGCAAAGAGGAGAGGAGGAGGAGGAGAGGGGAGGAAGAGAGAGGTACGTACAATCCTGATGCTTCTCTAATGCAATCTCAAGCTTCTCCTTGGTCTTCTGCATTAGCCGAAGCTGTTCAGCGTAGTCTAGTGGTGGGGTATGGGCGCGCACACACACACACACACACACACACCACAAACACACACACACACACAGAGGTAGAAGAGGGTGAGGGTCCACAGGTGGAAGGGGAAGAGGGGAGGACAAAAACAGGGAGAAAACAAAGGGATAAAATGGTTGAGAAGGCAAGTAAATGGAGCGATGCACCGATCTGACACACTGAACACACTCTCAGGAATGAAGGTTCTAGAAAGGGTTCTCTGAGCGATGCAACACAAAAACCACCTTTGACTTCATAAAGAACCATAGTTTATAATAGAGGCGTGTGTGTGAGAGAGTGCAGGACAGTTAAAAAAAAAAAAAAGGCTAAAGAAGGCGAAGTAAAGGTTCTTTACGCTTCCTTATGGAACCACAAGTGGTTCTTCTACAGCATCCCTGAAAGAACCCTTTGTGGCAACTTTATATTTAATATCTGTGTTTCTATACAATAAGGTTCCTAAGACCTTTAAAAGGTTCTTTACGCTCACATCTCTTTAACAAACATGGTTCTTTATAGAACCAAAAGTGGTTCCTCTAAAGCATCAATCAAAGAACCATCTGTAGCCAGTTTAGATTTATTTTATAGGTTTATAAACCTTGATGTAAAGGTTCTTACGACCTTGAAAAGGTTCTTTACGCTCACATCTCAACTACAAACATCGTGGTTCTGTATGGAACCAAAAATGGTTCTTCCATGACCTCACTTAAAGAACCACCTGTAGCCACTTAATGGTTCTTAATTAATAGGTTTATATACCTTGATGTAAAGGTTCTTAAGACCATTAAAAGGTTGTCTACACTCACATCTCTTTAACATGGTTCTCCATGGAACCAAAAGTGCTTCTTCTACGGCATCCCTGAAAGAACCCTTAGTAGCAACTTTGTATTTAATTAATATGTTTATAAACCTTGATATAAATGCTCTTTAAAGATCTTTAGATTTTATAGGTTTATGTACTCTGATGTAAGGGTTCTTAAGATCTTTAAAAGGTTTAAACGCTCACATCTCTACTACAAACATTGTGGTTCTCTATGGAACCAAAATTGGTTCTTCTACAGCATCAATATAAATCATTCGTAGCATGTTTATATTTAATGCATATGTTTATATCGCTTAATTAAAGGCTGATATGAAGGTTCTTTAGACCTCTCAATTGTTCTTTACTTGGTGGTTCTTTATGGAACCAAAAAGTGGTTCTTCTGTGGCATGGTTCAAAGAACCTTTTGACTTTTCACTTTTATATCTAAGAGCGTTGGTTTATTAAACTGACAAAATATGACCCACATACACCCCTCATATCGGTTCTCATGGTCATAGCGGTTCTAATACTGTAATATCGCACAACTATCATCATCATCATCATCATCATCAATATGAAAAAACACATTCGAATTGATCGAAATATGCAAATAATATTCAAATAAAACATGAAAAACATGAAAAACATCTCATAGCTCCACTTTCACAGAGCGCTGGTATCGGATCGGGCTCTGTGTCGGACTCGATACCCTGAGATCAGATTTCGCAGTCTGGAGAGATGATGCTGAATCAGTTCCTAAAACAAAGGGAGAATCAGAGCGATCTTCTGAGATGAGAAACCCCTTCAGCTCAGCCACTGTAGCCCCCGTTCACCTAACCTACAGCACCGCAGCATCAGGACCGGAATCCAACTCAGGTTTCCCCTTACAGCTCCTGCTGGACCGCTCCAGGCCTGGACAGGGCAGTCACATGACCGACCTCCTCGCTTTCTCTTCTATTAGTTATCAGCAAAAGGAAAACTGACACAGACACGGGCAAAGCAACCGGTCACCGTCCAGAGAGAGAACCTCTCTGAAAGAGGAGGTTCAGCAATTTCACTTTTAAAATCCCGACTCTGTATGAAGCTGCTAAACTGCAGCGTCTGGCTTTTAAACAAGCTGCTGAAACTCAACTTCTGGTTTCAGAACCAAACAAACACCACATGGAAACAGGAAGTGCTGCACTGTAGAAATCCCATTAAATAAATAAATAATATATTATTTCATAATAATAAAAAAACTATAATAAGTAGTTAAAATTGCTTTTATAAATAAAATATGCAAACAAAAATGTTCTATGTAAAAAAAAAAATAATAATAATAATTTGGGGGTCAGGAAGCTTCAAGGTATCGATGTACCGTATCGGTGCAACACCGATGAAATTCAGAATGGAAGACGATCATTACATCGTTATAACAGCACAGAAGAGGAACAGCGACAGTGACAAGTCTAGACCTCTAAGGGTTAATACTGAGCTCGGCTGGTGTGAATGACGTCTGATGCGAGTCTGCATGAGTGAGACACCTGAGAGTTTGGCCTCCAGCTTTCGGATCTGGTCATTCCTGCGCAGAATCTGAGAGGAGAGGTCGTCTCTGGAGCTGCTGCCGTCCGACGCCTGGACACACACACACAGACACACACGTAAAGCAGACTTCAGGACTGACAGAGCTGCTTTTAGCTAGTGTACATACACTATAAGGACAAAGGTATTGGGACACCTCATCGCTTCTTCTGAAATCAATTGAACGTATAAAAAAAATAATAAAATAAATTGGTTCTGATTTTGTTGGAGTAACTGTCTCCAGGAAAGAAGACTTCCAAAGCATTGCTTTGAGGATTTGATTGTATTCAGCATTCACAGCAATAATTAGATCAGAACGAGGTCAAGATCGTTCGAGAGCTACGAGAATTCAGCCACAGCCAGGCTTCGGTTCAGGCCTGCTACTGATACACCTGTGTTTTCCGTCCAGCTTTAATTATTCAGTGCTAATGCAGTTCTTAGACGTGTGTGTGTTTGTGTGTGCTGTCTAATCTAGACGAGGAGCATCAGGTTGCACAGGTTTGTTCATAAAATAGAAAATGCCCTTCTAGAGGCTCATTCTTCCAGCAGGGTGAAGCTCTTAGTGAAGGCGTGTTGGGCAAACATGATGATGCAGTTAGTCGACTTTCTCCTGCAGGTCAGAAGCTACTGGGTCAGCACTACAGATCTCCACAGATCAGTAATGAACACACTTGCCCAATCAAATCTGACAGTATTATGGGTTCACAGATTTATCAGAGGCACGGCAAGACCCACTGTGATACCTGCCCTATTCACACGTGGGCTCACTCGGACATGAGCCGGACTTTGTACCAGGGGGGTCACTCAAACAGCTCCTCCGAATAACGACCAGAAAATGCCTGGGTCACACCGGGCCCTGTGTGAAAGAGGCTTATACAGCATTTCCCCCTTAAAATATCTTAAACCGCTTCGCTGGCTGAGACAGGGGGAGAACTCTGAGTCTCCGTCATTCCCACTCCGGGCCGGAACGCCGCACTATGGAGCTTTGGTGGTGGAGCTGCAGGAGGAGAACCTCCTCTACGATAACTGTGTGTGTGTGTGTGTGTGTGTGTGTGTGTGTGTGTGTGCTTGTGATAGAGTAAGACCAATATGAGAGAGGAGCTTTACTCACGAAGTCGTCCCCAGAGTCCGCTCCCACTGACGTGATGGACTCTTTGCTCATGGACCGCGGCATGCGTCCGGTGCGAGGGCCGGTGGCCGCTTCCTCCGCTATCTTCTTCTTTAGCTTGGCAAACATCCCTGCTGTGTGCAAGTCCCAAAAAACAAAAAAAAAAAGGTCCCTTCGGGCGTCTCCCGCGGCTCGACGTGCTTTAAGATGCCTCACGTGCCGGACGCAGCTGTTTCATCGCCGTCTGTCTGCAGGCAGATTTGCCTCCTCTGTAAGACATTCCACATATAAACAACAGCATCAGTATTAATAAATAACATAAACAACAATAACAGAACACGAGCATCTACGCTTCAAACGTACGACAGTAATCCCACATCACTGATCACATTGATATGGATGTTAAAACTGAACTGAAAGAAAAAAATGCGCTGATGTCTTTTATTGTTTCATGTGTGAATTAATATTGGGGTGGGAATTTTGAGGTACCATTTAATTTGATTTGATTTTGATTAGGGTTACAAGTTTGATACAAAGTTATAACTAATAAACTTAAAAACATAAAATAGAGAAAACTTTGAATTGTGGAGAATTTGACTTGAGAGTTATGAAACCATGAAGGTATTAAAGTAGAAAAATAATAAGAGACTTAAAAGTTCCCTCGATTTAATAAAACTGTTTCCTCGATATAAGAAAAACGTTCCCTCGAATTTAATGAACTGTTCCCTCGATATAAGAAAAACCGCTCCCTTGATTTAATTAACTGTTCCCTCGATTTAATAAAACTGTTCCCTCGATATAAGAAAAACCGCTCCCTTGATTTAATTAACTGTTCCCTCGATTTAATAAAACTGTTCCCTCGATATAAGAAAAACGTTCCCTCGAATTTAATGAACTGTTCCCTCGATATAAGAAAAACCGCTCCCTTGATTTAATTAACTGTTCCCTCGATTTAATAAAACTGTTCCCTCGATATAAGAAAAACCGCTCCCTTGATTTAATTAACTGTTCCCTCGATTTAATAAAACTGTTCCCTCGATATAAGAAAAACCGCTCCCTTGATTTAATGAACTGTTCCCTCGATTTATTAAAACTGTTTCCTCGATATAAGAAAAACGTTCCCTCGAATTTAATGAACTGTTCCCTCGATTTAATAAAACTGTTCCCTCGATATAAGAAAAAACGTTCCCTCGATATAAGAAAAACGTTCCCTCGATTTAATGAACTGTTCCCTCGATATAAGAAAATCGTTCCCTCGATATAAGATAACATTCTCTCTTTTAAATAAATCATTACACCAATTTAATAAAATGTTTATTAATATTGACAATTAATCCCTTGACTTAATAAATAATCATTTTAATAGATTCAATTTGTCACCTGTATTGAACCAGATGTTCTTATAGTCTGATTTGAGCACTGAGAGAAAGTACACTACATCAGGGGAAGGTTTCCATCTATAATTATTAGTTTTGACACTTTAGGGACCGATCTTACTGATCTTACCAAATCTTACTGAAGCAGTAAGTCACATTTCTAACAGGTAGAGAAGTGATTACTCCTGCTGAAGAGCCACCTTTCACACGTGACATTAGACAGACCAGCTCAAATCTGACCAAACTGCCTGATGAGGGAGGCAGACTGGAGGAGGCAGACCGAAAGGGGCAGACCGGAGGAGGCAGACCGGAGGAGGCAGACTGAAAGGGGCAGACCGAAAGGGGCAGACCGGAGGAGGCAGACAGAAAGGGGCAGACCGAAAGGGGCAGACCGGAGGAGGCAGACCGAAAGGGGCAGACCGGAGGAGGCAGACCGAAAGGGGCAGACCGGAGGAGGCAGACCGAAAGGGGCAGACCGAAAGGGGCAGACCGGAGGAGGCGGACTGAAAGGGGCAGACCGGAGGAGGCAGACCGGAGGAGGCAGACTGAAAGGGGCAGACCGAAAGGGGCAGACCGGAGGAGGCAGACCGAAAGGGGCAGACCGGAGGAGGCAGACCGAAAGGGGCAGACCGAAAGGGGCAGACCGGAGGAGGCAGACTGAAAGGGGCAGACCGAAAGGGGCAGACCGGAGGAGGCAGACCGGAGGAGGCAGACTGAAAGGGGCAGACCGAAAGGGGCAGACCGGAGGAGGCAGACCGAAAGGGGCAGACCGGAGGAGGCAGACCGAAAGGGGCAGACCGGAGGAGGCAGACTGAAAGGGGCAGACCGGAGGAGGCAGACCGAAAGGGGCAGACCAACACAAGCCGGACTGGGTCTGCCTGAGCTGAACCTGCTCACAGTGCTAGCCGCGGTCACTGCTCCACCTGCAGCCCGGTCACCAGCCACAGCCTAATTCCTGTCCTGCCGGACCCAGAACACTTGAATAACTTTAGGGGACAGAAAATAAGAGGCTGTCAGAGTCAGTGGACGGATTATAAAGGTCGTCAGGCCATCAGCTGGTCAGCTAAGCTAACGCTAACGAGCTAAAGCTAACGCTAGCGCCCTTACAGCCTTACTGGCTTTAGCCAGCCTCTCCGGATCTCCCGCACAGCGACAGAACCCCGTTACCTTCAGCTCCAACCAACAGAAACACTCCTAACATCCATCTTCCGTCAATTAGGGCTGATTTCTGTCGTTCGGGGCGGAAAAGCTGCTCGTATTTTCGTCGCTGGCTCGGCTGTATTTGCTAACCAATTCACCACGTCACCACTTTCGGCGTGACGTGTCCACAGCCGAGGTCTACGCTGATTGGTCGATATCAGAAAGAGGCGTGGCAACCGAGTCGCCTTATTGCGTGCCGGTCACAGGACGCGCTCCAATTAAACACTACCTAGTGCGCACTATCAAGTATGAATCTACTAGTTTGTAAGTACACCAAGTGACCAAAAGTATACAGACACCCCTTCTAATTAGTATTGACTATAGAATGAGACAGTCTGTAACAAAGGCACACATGACCCTAAGGTCACCGTGTCCAGGCCTGCCTAGGTTCCCTCGATTTAAGAAAACGTTCCCTTGATTTAATAAATTGTTCCCTTGACTTAAGAGACGTCCCCTCGATTTAAGAAAATGTTCCTGCAATTTAGGAGATGTTCCCTCAATTAAAAAAATGTTTCCTCTATTTAATAAATTGTTCCCTCGATTTAATAAGCTGTTCATTTGATTTAATAAATTGTTCCCTCGATTTAATAAGCTGTTCATTTGATTTAATAAATTGTTCCCTCAATCTAAGAGATGTTCCCTAGATTTAATAAATTGTTCCCTAGATTTAATAAATTGTTCCCTCAATTTAAGAGATGTTCCCTTGATTTAATAAATTGTTCCTTCAATTTAAGAGATGTTCCCTAGATTTAATAAATTGTTCCCTTGATTTATTAAATTGTTCCCTCAATTTAAGAGATGTTCCCTAGATTTAATAAATTGTTCCCTTGATTTAATAAATTGTTCCCTTGATTTATTAAATTGTTCCCTCAATTTAAGAGATGTTCCCTAGATTTAATAAATTGTTCCCTTGATTTAATAAATTGTTCCCTCGATTTAATAAGCTGTTCATTTGATTTAATAAATTGTTCCCTCAATCTAAGAGATGTTCCCTAGATTTAATAAATTGTTCCCTAGATTTAATAAATTGTTCCCTTGATTTAATAAATTGTTCCCTTGATTTAACAAATCATTACATCAATTTAATAAAACGTTTATTCAAATTGTTTGCCGGTCACCGTGTCCAGACCTGCCTTAGGCCGACAATAGACCTCCATGCACACACTTGTGAGCACACATGACCAGAGCGGTGGGCAGCCCTAGCTCATTCACCAACACACCTAAAAGCAGACATATTTTCAGCAGTTCTTCGTCCTCGGGTCGGTTTGAGGAGGTCAGTCTCAGTCTCAGCTCGTGCTCTTGCTTGTCAGTCCTGTGCACCTGTTGACTCAGTGCAGCTGCTGGACACTGGTCATGTTACAGTTCTCACTCTGCATAATTCATCAGACGCTGCACACGTATTCAACTGGTGGTCAAGTGGTATGAGACAGTTGACCAGCCTCACACTGAGCGTGGCCTACTTAGAAAACTCCATGAGGAATAAGAATGGTCTTGATATAGATTTTGAATGAATGACACATATTAGAATAAATAAAACTGCTTTATATACAACAAATATTTGTGACATGAATGACAGCTCACTTGACATGGACATTTAACAAATATAATATAGACATATTTTAGCTATATATCAGCATATGCACACATATATGATTATATATGTAATATATATATATGAGATACAAGATATTTTACATATGTACTGTAATTGATATTTACCTACATGTTTACCCCATGTATGTACACATGTATTCACCTATCAATCAAAAATATGTGTCTGTTTCGTATACCACATATCTATGTCCAGTCCAGTCAGTGAGCATGGTCCCAGAGCAGTGGGCAGCCATTGCTGTGGCGCCCAGGGAGCAGACAGGGTGAAGGGCCTTGTTCAAGGAGCAAACCCAGGTATCGAACCCACAACCCTGAGCCACCACTGCCTCCCCTGTAGGGAGGAGTAAAGGCTTTGCCTATAAGGAAGATTCCCTGAGTGACAGAAATGGGCCTTTTCTGTCTGTACAAGCGGCAATAAGGGCCGAATAGGCAGAGAGACTGAGTCACCGTAGCACCACCTAGTGGTCACCTGAGTCAATGCTGGATATGTAACAACAGTCACAGATCTGGACTCAATCTGAGCTTACCCTCCATTATCAGATGCAAATCAGGTTTGCCGGCCCTTCCTGCAGTAAACTAAAGAGTCAGAACAGCAGCGCTGGACACACACAGGACACAGGACACACAGGGCGCCGATGAGTAGGTTAGAGACACGGCAGATCAGAATGAGGCTCATTTCAGGCCTCCCAGTTCTGCCCCAGAGGTCACATGTAGTGCAGTCTTCCTCTCTTAGCCAGATCATTCTAAAGTAAAATATTACACACACACACACACACACACACACACACTCACTCACACACACTGCTGTTCATGTCATCATGTGTGACCAATTTGTGAAACCAACCACTGCTACATCTGTGGCGTCTTCCTTAAGGTCACAGATTAAGTTCCTAGTGGCCATCGATGAAATTATTGAGGCCTTAAGGAGTCCATGCCTCAGAGCTGTTTGGGTGGCATGAGGAGGAGCTGCAAAATATTAGGCAGAGGGGTGGTTTTAATGGGATGGCTGATTGGTGTACAAGCCTATGCACTGCACTGTAAATACTTTGCCGGCCACTAGATGGCGCCTGAATACTAAATACTGAATGTTGAATTTATTGAGGCCTCAGGGTCACAACCACAACCACCAAAACAGCCACATGCTCAACCTCACATCCATCTCCTAAACCATCCATTACCAAATCATAATGTTTTACTCCTCAGCTCAGAGGTCTCTGTGTGTAAACGGTAGGAAGTGAACTCTCTCTCTCTCTCTCACACACACACACACACACACACACTAGTGATCAATCACACACAGTGGACAGTGAGCACATGTGCCCAGAGTGTTGGGGTTAGGGTGAAAAGCTTTGGGCCTTGCTTTAGGGGCCCAGTTGTGGCCGAGGTATCGAACCCACAACCCTGTCATCAATCCATATCATGCAGCTAGGTATTACACCCTCGTTCAGATTACACCCATTGGCAATAATAAGTGACCCCGGCACATAAAAAAGACCCAGTGGTCAATAAATAGGTTTATCATTCCATTATCTCTAAATGGAAATTAGCCTCCGGTTATACAGAGCAGCTCAGTTCGAGTTTGTACAGTAAACACCAAACATCCATATAAAAAAATGTACTGCATATATATAATCTGTGCTAATTATGTATATATATATATATATATATATATTTCTGTATATATTTCTGTATGTACATGTTTGTGGGGGGTGATGCTATTACCATACTACTATTTATAACATATTTTATTTTATTTATTTTATTACATGGCTTGTATGATCTATAAATTACATATCTGTGTGTATTTGATGATCTGTGCTGGTATTTGATGTCATGCTACTTTTGAGCCCAGCCTGAACTCACCTAACCCGTTATAATCTGGCCTTAGACCTTATTCTCACCTTATTTTATCTACTAAACCTCTCTAAATGTAAACATATCATCTAGATTCCGAACAGTCTTCAGATTATAATCTGATTTTAATTCAAAGGTGTGTAAAAAAAAAAGCAGCAAATTCACACAGTTAAAGCGCAGAAATCCAGCGTTTTACTCCGCATCACACCGTTGAGCCTATCGACCAATCAGAGGCACAAGCGGTGAGGCGACAACGGGAGACGCGCTGCAGCGGTGAGCCCTCCCTGCGCTCTGATTGGTCGGCTGGCCTGCCTGTTTAATGCGTATTGTTGTGACGCCTGGCCGCGGTGGATCGAGCACCTTGCGGTGGATTTCCAGCCATTGAGAAAAAGGGGGCTATTTTTCCCCCTCCGCTGGCCATGGTGGAGTAAGTGCAGAAGGCAGCTGGTCTTATTCTTCTGCTTCTTCTTTTGGAGGAAAACCCCTCGATGGACGTCGGAGGGCAGGTGCGGATTGGAGAAGCCCCGGCGTGAGGAGCTTTGTTGAGATTTCGTCCCAGCCATGATCGCCCCGGTTCTCGTGTTTGTGTGCCTGGGTTTGTCCGAGGCAGCGGCCACTGGACGAAATCCAGCCTTCACCCCCACCCTGCCCCCGCTAACCCCGGCCACGGCCACCTTCCCCGGCCGGGTGACCACCATCGAGCCGCCGACCACGGACCCCACCACCACCACCCCCGGGGCGTTTGGGCATCATCAGAAGGCAGGGCAGAGCGGCAGCATGTCTGACCGGGCGAATGGCCAAGGTGAGTCTGGACGCATGTCCAATGCAAATCCTCTGCCCGTTAGCGTCCGGTCGTTTGGGTTGGGATGGGTGCACCCTCTTGTTTTGCCTATGCAGCAGCAGCACTACAGCTGGGACAATGGCAGGCCCGTGCTGACGTTATGACAGTCCGAGTTTGTGGTGCCACCAGCACGAGCAGAGCATTTCATTGACATTGCACCCCATCATCATCCATCCTGACCCCCCCAGAGCTTGGGGCTCAGGCCTCTAGCCTGTATGGTGCCTGTATCTGGTCCTGCCTAGTGCTGGAGGAGGAGGGTGCAAAGATTACCTGGGAATGAGGTCCTAATGGTTACCCCCCTTCCTGGGAGCCTTCTGACCTTAATCTTTCCGTAACCCCTTCCCACCTCAGCTTCCAGCCTAGCTCTCATATCTGTAGCAGGTGGTCTCACCTGGGTTGGCCCACCTCTAGGACTGCCTGTGCAATTGGAAGTAGATGGGAGATGGTTGCTGTCCCGGCCCCAATGCCTTACACGGTTCTTGGCCAGGCCCGTCTGTAGCCCGCAGCCGGTTCCCTCGGACGGTAATTCAATAAGGAAACGTGTGACTCTTCAGTAACGCACTGATGACTGAAGCCAGTGTGCAGATGCTGGAACAGCTGGAAATGTGCGGTTCTTAAGTTCCAGAGAACCAGATAAGCTGTGAGGACGATTTGCTAAAAAGGACTGGATGCTTGGGGAAAAGGGGTTCTTTAAAGGTTCTTCAGTACACGACCAAGAGAACCAGGTCAAAGGACCATCCGAATGCTTTGATTGGTCCTCGCTTGGCTAAATGGTTGGGAATGGTTCTCAACAGAACCGTTGAACTGTTTTTTGGTACTATATAGAAATGATATTAAAGGCAATCTACAAAAGGTCTCGCACCAATGTGAAGAACCCCTTAAACAGCCACAGAACCAGATGTCATGCTTCTCTCTAGAACCATTGTCTTTACTAAAGAACCCTTTAGATCTTAGTAAATGGTTGTTTAGTGGTTATTTTGTATGACTCCTTAAAAAAGGGGGTTCCTTAAGGGTTCTTTAGGAAAGGTGGTGGTACAATACATAACCAAGACATGTATATTCTCATGGATGGTTCTAGACAGAACTTGACCAAGAAATGGTTCTTTGGTGTTTCATAGAACCATTTCTAAAATGTTTTGTCTAGAACCATTAAGAAAATGTTTCTCACCAGTGCAAAGAACCTCTTAACCAGTCACAGAACCACTTAAGCATCCGAATGTTCTATAAGATGTTATGCTTCTCACTAGAACCATTGTCTTTACTAAAGAACCCTTTAGATCTTAATATTAGTGGTTATTCACTGGTTATTTAATACTACTCCTTTAAAAAAGGGGTTCCTCAAGGGTTCTTTAGTAAAGGTGGTACTACAACCAAGACATCAACCAAAGAACCGTTTATTGTTCTTTGGTGTTTCTAAAGGTTTGTGCCTAGAACCATCTAGAAAATGTTTCATCCAAATGTTCTTTCAGATGTCATGCTTCTCTCTAGAACCATTGTCTTTACTAAAGAACCCTTCAGTTCCTGCATCAGTGTAATTTCATCCAAGTATCTGGACTGTTACAGTTACACTCTGGCTATTGTACTAATCCTTTAAAAAATGGGGTTCCTCAAGGGTTCTTTAGTAAAGGTGGTGGTAGAATATACAACCAAGACATCGGAAGGAACCATTTATTGATGTTTGCATATTTAAATGTATGTACGTGGTTCTAAATAGATCATTTGAAATGTTTTTGGTTCTTCATAGATCCATTTCTAAAAGGTTCAGTCTAGAACCATATAGGAAATGTTTCTCAGAAGTGTCACAGAACCATTTAAGCATCCAAATGTTCTTTCAGATGTTCTTTCTATCTAGAACCACTGTCCATATTAAATAGCTGTTAAAGAACCCCATTTTATAGGTGTACCTAGTACTCAGAGATTTTCATCAGTGTAATTTAAGCTGAGTATCTGGTTTCTTACTGTACTTACTGTGCACTTCACTTAAAAAGGGGGTTCCTCAAGGGTTCTTCAGTAAAGGTAAGGGTTCGGTACATTAACCAGGACAGTAACCATTTTCATAAGGTTCTACCTAGAACCATCTACAAAAGGTTTCTCACCAATGTGGAGAACTGTAACCAGTCAGAGCACTAAAAACACAGCCGAATGTTCTTTTAGATGTCATGGTTAAATCTAGAACCATTGACTTTGCTAAAGAACCCTTGAGGATCCCGTTTTTAAGCGTGTATCTGGAACCTGATGTTCTGCAGTGTAATTTAGTATCTGGATATTTACTGTTCTTACTGTCCAGTTACACTTTGGAGACTGTACTACCCCATAAAAAGGGGGTTCTTAAGGGGTTCTTTAGTGGGCGCCTGGTTAAACGGTCCAGATTCAGTTTTGGTTCTAGGCAACAGGTGTCTGTTATCTAGCTATATGTGGATTTAGATCTTCAGATGTCTTTTGATGTACCTGTAAAACACACTCTAAGCCAAAAGGTGTTCTGTATAGTTCTGGAAAAGGGTTCTTGAGGTTCTAGACTCCTCACAACAGTGGAATGTGTTTTGGTGCTACATAGAACCATCTACAGAAGGTTTTTTTCAGTAATGTGATGACCCTTTTATCACTGACCCTGGATGCAGCCGACCAGCCAAGACATGTTGGGTATCTGACATGTGCTTCTTTAGTTCAACGGATGATGCTAAGCTAACGTTGCTAACAAACACTGGACCTAGGCTGTCACCAATTTGGCTGAGGAAATCCTCATGTGTTTAGGGAGACGGGGCTGAGATTGGTGACAGTCCAAGTCCAGTGTTTTTTAGCAACATTAGCCTAGCATCTCCGCTCAAGTCAGATACCCGACACGACTTCGCTGATCGGCTGATCACGTCTCGGCTCAGCGATCAATCGTGTTCAGCTGCACCGTCCAGATGCAGCAGATACTGATAAGCCTGAAACCCCAGGTGGGAGTACCCCTTTAACTTGCTCCGGGTTGAAGCTGTAGGCGTCTCAGATTTGGAGGCGTCCTGAAAGGGGCCACGTTTAGCATTACAGCTGAACTCTGCTGTGACCCCTGACCCAGAGCGGCTATTGTTCCGATTGGACGAGGCCGTAATCTGGAGACAATGGCAGTAAAAGTCTAAGCATGGACTTAGACTAAGCCTGCTTTTATTACCAGCCTGGGGAGCCGTCAAAGGGGGTCTCATAGGTCATCTCGTAACGTCTGCTGGACATTCGAGGAGGATTCATATGGAAATGGGCGAGGAGTGTACATACAAAACAAGCCCCGCCCCCTCGCGCTAAAGCAAAATAAAGGCTGTACCAGTAGCCAGCAGCACTTCATGAATCAACTATAAACAGATCAGGGGTTTACAGTCAAACCTGCCAGTCCACCTGTCCAACTCCTTATTATATTATTATTGTACATTATAATAATAATAATAATAATAACACACTTTATTTATCTCTACATTTCAGTCACAGCCAAAGGCTGCATACCCTCACATCACTGCAGCCAACATCGTAAAGCACTGATGAAAAATGAGAAAATTAATATCTGCTTTCTGACCTCACGTTTGAGCCGTATAATAATTATATTAATAATGTAGCTGTTCATCAATGCAGCATATCATTCTGTATCATAATCAGTTTCGCATCACTGTGTATAACATTATAATATAAACATTGAAGGGGGGGGGAGCAAACAAAACTACAGTTAACATAGCAATACTCCTAAAGCTGTACAGTTCCCACAATACCATGCAAATCCAAAGGCACATGCACTTGTAAAATTACCGTATTTACTGTAATAGCTCATTTACTACTTATGTGTTCTCTGTGATGGTTTGGTGCGAATACACATAACACAACATTTCTTGAGAAGGATAGATAGGGCATTATGGGCATGAAGGGCATAAAATATGATATCACGATATTTAAAGACATTCTCACGTAATTTTCACGTCATTTTCACGTCATTTGTACAATCTGCAGCACTATATCCGATTAAAGAGAGGCGTCAGTGTTGGTCAGTGTTTTTTAAGCACTGATGATGTCCACGATATTCTCAGCGAGGCGTACTGTGAATCACAATAACATAAATGATCACAATATGATAACGTGTACTGTTTCATACTGTTAGCACAGGGCTAGGAGTGTTGCCGTGGTAACTGTTGTCTAGTTTGCCCCTCGTGTCCAATGTTGCAGGTTTTGGGACAAAGGACCAGATCCAGGATCACTCTAATTCTTATTACTATTATTACTACTACTATTATTATTATTATTATTGTTAGTTTTGATTTACTTTCATGTTGTCATATAATTATTATTCATTAATTACACATAATTACATCATTAATTACAGTGATGGTCACAGGATGGTTTAGCATATTAGCTGATTAGCTTGAGTATTGAACTCGCTGTATCGTACGGGTCACGGGTTATATGATGGTTATCAGTACAGTAGGCCTCTGCTGTGCTGACCCCGTGTGTGTTTGGCTAAATTAAGTCGTATGTTGTTGTGTGATGGAATGATGTTTCCCCCAGTTGGCCTTTTTTTTTTACTGGTTTTACTGGTGTTAAAGAGTGAGAGTGTGTCTGCTGTCCATCAGTGCACTGCTTTCCTTGAAATCATTGGCAAGCATTGGCAAGCATGTCCTTAGATAGTATGATTGACCCCCCTATACACTGTGTGTGTGTGTGTGTGTGTGTGTGTATGTGTGTGTGTGTACAATCCTTCACTTATCTCCTGGATCTAATGAACAGATGGGGGTACTCTCCTTCTTGTGTAAACAAAGGAATTTTAGAACCTGTCCACACACCCGCACACACACACAGACACACACACACACACACACACACACACACACACACCATGCAATGTTATTATGAAGGTCACGTTTGTGTTATATCTGTTACAGCATCTCAAGTCGCACAGAACTGCTATCATTACGGTGTGTTTGTCTGCTTTCTGTGAGCTACTGTGTTTCTAGTACTGTATAAAGGAAGCTGTGTGCTGCCCTTAGTGTTGGATGCGCTGCAGTACTTTCTGAGAGAGCTGATAGACCCCCCATATTCAGACCCCAGATCCACGCAGTCGCACAGAGAATACACTGTACCTGCTATTAGGGGGAATGCAGTAATCTCACAAGCAACCTTAAACTGTAGTGGGTCAGGAGTGTTGCCGTGGTAACTGTAGTCTAGTTTGCCCCTCATGTGTCCAGTGTTGCAGTTTCTGGGATGAAGGCATCCTACCACTTTTCACTTAAGCATTTTCAGAGCACTCCTGTTGATCCAGACCAGATCCAGGATCACTCGAATTCTTATTCCTCGAGTTATTATTGTTTGTTTTGATTTACTTTCATGTTGTTATATAATTATTCATCATTAATTACATATAATTACATCATTAATTACAGAGATGTATTAATTAGTATTGTGATAATTGCTACCTCACTCACTCATTTAGCAGGCCGAAGCTTCTCCACAAGGGGGTGCTGTTTGTGCTTGGCACTTCACATCAGTGACACTGTGTGTCCTTGTTTTGTTTTCTTGTTTTTTTGTCAGTTTTGATGTAAAGAGTGACAGAAAAGGGCACTGATATTTGTCTTTTACACAAAAACGAGAGTAAATGCACAGAAATAACCTTTTAATCAAATTAAAATCATAATAAAATGTCCACATTTCTACAGACGAACACAGTCAGAGTAAAAAAATAATTCAACAGAGAGGTGCTTTAACGTTTATAGGCCCCACAGGGACTAGCAGGTCTCAGTCTGATGGAAGAACAACAGCCCTGACCTCAGCTCAGCCTCCTAAAGCCCTCACTTCATAATGCTTCAATCATGTTTTCATTTTTTCATTATTATTATTATTGTCAGATCCAGAGGAGGAGCCCAGTTCCCAGACAGTAACCTCATTTACATGGAAGTGTGTGTGTGAGTGTGTGTGTGTATAAGCTGTAAGCAGCTTAGCCGGTCCCTCCGTGGCCCCCCTTAGGGCCGGGAGGTGTTTGTTCAGATGCTCGGCGTGTGCTGCTGGGTGTGTCTGTTTGGCGCATACAAATGATGTGCTTCTTTTTCTGCAGGTGCTTTCAGGTGACCTTTAAGACAGCGCTGAGGTTGCTGATTAGGATTGACAGACACTTGAGACCTGAATTATCAGTGATCTTTCCGAGCTGCAGCTGCAGGAGAATTCGTGGTGCTGCTCTTGTATTTACCTCATGTGGGGTAGCTGCTCGGGGTACAACAATACCACGTATCATATGGTGTTGCTGGGTCCTGACTAGCATGTCAGCTTATCAGCTTATAGATAGAGGGTTAGACTGGGACACTATAAAGCACAGCTTTAGTCTTAGTACTCTCATACTTTTCTGTAGTACTCTGATACACTGAACATGAAAACATTAATACCATACCATGCATATCTGTTCATATCTATGCCAATTCATACCCAAACCCATCCATGCCCCTCTATACCTATCTATACCCATCCATATTCATGTATACCATCTTTGTCCATCCATACTCATCTACATTTATCCATACTCATCCATACCATATATCTCCATACATACCATCTATAGTCAAGTCAAGTCATATTTACCCATCTATACCATAAATCTCCATCTATACCGTCTATATCCTTCCATACCATTGTTATTAATTATTATAAATGATTTTTCTTTATTTATTTATTATAAATTATTATTTATATCCATCCATACTCATCTATATCCATCCATACCCATCCATATCCATCTATATTCATCCGTACTCATCTATATCCATCCATACCCATCCATATCCATCTATATTCATCCGTACTCATCTATACCATAAACCTCCATCCATACATCTATATTCTTCAATACCATACCATTTATATCCATCCATACCCAAACCCATCTATTCCCATCCATACCATAAATATCCTTCCATACCATCTATGGCCATCCTTACCCATACTCATCTATATCCTTCCATACCATCTATACCCATCCATACCATCTATATCCTTCCATAACATCTATATCCATCCATACCATCTATATCCATCCATACCATCTAAATCCTTCCATACCATCTATACCCATCCATACCATCTATACCCATCCATACCATCTATATCCATCCATGCCATCTAAATCCTTCCATACCATCTATACCCATCCATACCATCTATGGCCATCCTTACCCATACTCATCTATATCCTTCCATACCATCTATACCCATCCATACCATCTATACCCATCCATACCATCTATATCCTTCCATAACATCTATATCCATCCATACCATCTATATCCATCCATGCCATCTAAATCCTTCCATACCATCTATACCCATCCATACCATCTATGGCCATCCTTACCCATACTCATCTATATCCTTCCATACCATCTATACCCATCCATACCATCTATCTCCTTCCATACCATCTATATCCTTCCATACCATTCATACCCATCCATACCATCTATATCCATCCATACCATCTATCTCCTTCCATACCATCTATATCCTTCCATACCATCTATACCCATCCATACCATCTATCTCCTTCCATACCATCTATATCCTTCCATACCATTCATACCCATCCATACCATCTATATCCATCCATATCCATCCATACCATCTACATTCTTCCATACCATACCATTTATATCCATCCACATCATCTATATCCATCCATACTTATATATATCCTTCTATACCATCTATGTCCATCCACACCATCTATATACTTCCATACTCATCTATTTTCATCCATACCCATACACATCCATACGCCCCCTTCCACACACACTCATAACCCCATAAGCCTTTCTATACTCACTTTGTGTGTGTTTGATTTTTTGACTTTTTTTTTATTTTAATGACTTTTAAAGAGAAATGATTAGACTGTTGTTGAAGTTCTGTCCGTGCAGGGACAGCGGTGTTAGTGATGATAAGAACACACAGTATTAAACAATGGAGTAGTTTCTCAGTAACTCCAGCCTGACCTCACACAGGTCAATACTCAGGAATTAGAGCGGCGTAATTAAAAGGAAATGCTGGGAAAATCCCGGAAATTCTTTTTCGATTTGTGTACAATTGCTAAAGATTAGTGATTACGAACGCTTCAGCTGAAGCCCTCTGCGCTGCTTTGTGGTGAATCGTGATCATACATCCTCTCTCTTGCTGAAATCAAGGCTTTTCTGCATGAATGTTGCTGAAATCTGCTTCTGCAGCCCGGCCGCTTTTCTACTGGGGGGAACAGACAGTCTCTCTGCCAGACTGCCACATTCTCGCTCGTCCGCATACTAAGGAGTCCTTCCCTCTCACGCTGAAATTTGTCATGTTAAATTAATGAGGTATCAGAGAGACGGCGGCAGACTGCAGGCTTTCATTTGGCCTGACTCGCAGAGATCAGAGCGGCGGAGGGGCGGGACAGAGAGAGAGGGAGAATAGAGCGGAAATGTGCTGGAAGACAACGGAGGCAGTTTGGAGGCGTGATGGTATACGTCTGTCTGGCTATTGTACGCTGGACGGTGGCGTGTCCAGACCAGTTTTAGAGAGAAAGAGGGGGACAGAATACTAAATAGAGTTCTGGTAGAAATGCTATGAAAATAAAATTATATATAATATAAAATGTGTGTGTGTGTGTGTGTGTGTGTGTGTGTGTGTACTTTCTATACCACACAGTAGAACAGCAAATATCTGCTTAGGTGGATCCCATTTCCTCAAGTAGCCACTACGTGGTTGCTATGGTATTTCAGGTGGTTGCCATGTGGTTGTTGCTATGGGTTGGCTAGGTGGTTGCTATTGCATCCCAATGGGTTAATATGGTACTGTACTCCTTATAATTGCTATGCGGTTGCTATGGTGTTGCCAAGTGGTTGCTATGGAGTTGTTTAGTGGTTGCTAGGGTGTTGTCAGGCAATTACTATGGTATCCCAGGTGGTTGCTATGGTGTTGCTACCTGGGTTCTAGGGTGTAGTTGGGTGGTTGCTAGGCAGTTGCCATGGTAACCCATGCGGTTGGTTGATTGTTACTAGTGCATTTGCATCATCGTGACATAAGACGGATGAACACATTTTTGCACCCCCTTCATCTCTAACCCTCTCTCTCTCTCTCTCTCTCTCTCTCTCTCTCTCTCCCACAGATCTGGTGTGTAACTGCAGTGTCGAGGGCGCTCTGGAGCCGGACGAGTGTGACCGTGACACGGGGCAGTGCGTGTGCATGGTGGGCTACACGGGGCTACAGTGTGAGGAGTGCGAAGAAGACCACTTCACCAACGGCACGGACGGCTGCCTGCCCTGCGGCTGCGATTCGTTCGGAGCCATCAGCCCCCGCTGTGACAGGTGAGAAGCATTCTGGGTAATGTAGTCTGTGGTTGGAAGAAAGATACAGTGATTTGTGTAATTTGAGGAGCTTTTCATTCCTCCACATCACCTGAACAAGCCCAGGACACATGACAGACAGGACTGCTCATACAGGACAGTCCTCAACACACATACTCAGGATTCGGCTCGGGTTGAGTTAGGATTAGGGTTAGAATTAGGTTAGGATAAAGATTAGGGTTTAGAGGATTAGGGTTAGGTATAGGTTTAATGATAGGTTTAGGATTAGGGATAGGTAAAGGGTTATGTTAGTATTAGGCTAGGGTTAGGAATAGGGTTAGCTGTAGGGACAGGTGTAGGTTTAGGGTTAGGTTTAGGGTTATGTTAGTATTAGGCTAGGGTAAGGGTTAGGGATAGGGTTATGTTAGTATTAGGTTAGGGTTAGGTTTAGTGTTAGGGTTATGTTAGTATTAGGCTTGGGTTAGGGTTAGGTTTAGGGTTAGGGACAGTTGTAGATTTAGGGTTATGTTAGTATTAGGCTAGGGTTAGGGATAGGGTTAGCGATAGGGACAGGAGTAGGTTAGGTTAGTAGGTTAGGGTTAGGAGAATTAGGATTATGTTAGGTTTAGGACTAGAGTTAAGCATAGGGACAGGTGTAGGGTTGGGGTTATGTTGGTATTAGGCTAGGGTTAGGTATAGGGTTAGGGATAGAGACAGTTATAGGGCTAGGTTTAAGGTTAGGTTTAGGGTTATGTTATCAGCTATTTGATGACCTGTATGAACCGTATGAACATCATGGTAAATAGAGGGTAGGCATGTGATGTCACGTCATGTCATGTCACCTAACGTGTGTAGAGATGCCGTCACGCCCTGAAAACAGGTGGGGAAAAACAAGCCCACATTAGAGTTTAGCGACATGCTAAGTTTGATTAAAAGGTAAAGTCAGCAAACCTGGATGAGCCAGTCTACTAAATGAGGCGGACACTCTTCTAAGACCCTTTCTGCTCTGAGGCAGATATGAGGCTTCATCCTCTAAGCCTGTGGGACTGGATTTGAGCCTCAGTTAGCTGGACGCTCCAATTTTTAGAGAATTTTTGGCAGAAATTCAGCTATGACTGATCGCCGATGTCAAAAAATATCTCTTCAGTAGAGCGTCGATGTCGGTCATCAGCGCGCTGGTTCTGATATTCTGATCCAGCTTCCAGCTTATTTGTGTCTAAATGAGGTAAATTCCATTAGGCCTGCTTCCTAATGTGATCCTACTTAGACTGTCTGAACCTAACCTATCTGTCTGACACACACACACACACACACACACACACGCACACACACACACAGAGCCAGTGATCTTTCCAATTAACACAGATTAGCCCGGCTTCGCTCCTTCTGCCACCCGCCTCACTAATTCCGCCTCAGAGTGAGGAATGACTGAAATCCAAGAATTCCAGGAGTGATTTCCGGGGGTTCCTTTCAGGAGGAGCAGGGCCCGTTTAGCCTCGGCTGCGGCGGCAGTTGAGTGAGTGAGGTTATTACGCTGCGTGATGAAGAGCGGTGTGCCTCCGAACGTCACTGTGTATTTGTGTGTTCATTGAGGGAGACGTTCAGGGGTCACAGGGTGCAGCGTCCAGATTAAAGAAGCTCAGGAAGCAGCAGCAGGCTGCGGTGATCCGGCCGTGTTTTGATACATTAGCACTGAGCAATTGGCTTTGATGAAGTCACACCCACACGACCCTGTTTCCATATTTAACTCAAGGCTGTGGTGTGTGTGTGTGTGTGTGTGGGGGGGGGGGGTTTGATTCCATCATTGAGGTGCCATTTGTGTCCCATTGCTTTTACATTCACAAATAATTACAGAATATTTAAAAATAAAGGAAGAAGTCCCGCCCTTGATCTCAGACTCCGCCCATCACCAGAAATGATGAAGATGCAATATGCGATCAGACGATAATTGACCCAATCCATATGCAGCATTGTGAGGTCACAGCTGCATATGAAAGACACGCAATTGTAAAAATTGATGAAGGACGTCAATGGGAAAAGATTTTATTCCATTCATGAATTTTTGAGCATTTCTATTGGTCCATTCATCATGGAAATCTGATAATGAGTGTGAGGGGGCGGGGCTTATCAGCCAATCAGAGTCGGCAAATTGGCATGTCAAGTTTTGGAGGGTTGCTCCCCATCGCTTCCTAATACAGGGGAGTTAAAGGAGTTACAGATGCAGTGGAACTGAATTTTAAACCACTAGGGGGCGCACTAGTCAATTCTGGAACAGCAGAAATATAATTTATTAGCATAAAGTAGGTATTGTCTGACAAATCACTTGTACAAATATGACAGTGTGTGTAAAACAATCTGTCAAAAGTTTGTGGACACTTTAAGACCCAGTGGCACAGCAGTCTAAGCGTTGGCCTGATCATCGGAAGGTTCCGTCATTAGCAACATCATTGCAGTAGCAGAGCTGTTGGTGATACTGATGTCCATATCCGCTGCCTCTGTAATGTGATGGTTGTGGATAAGTGTGTGTGTGTGTGGGTGTGTGTGGGGGTGTGCTTTTGGATAGGGTTCCAGAGGAGTGAAAATACCCCGGTGTGTGGGAGCTAAATTGTCGCTGCTCTTTGTTGTTGAAATGCTACGAGCGAAAGTGACGGCGCGAGAGGCCGAAAGTGAGACTGCTGTCTCTCTCTCCTGCTTCCACTGCATCAGTCTGTCATCTCCACCGAGTTCTACCAGAAACCCGTTCAGCCCTGATTACATAAGAGCTCTTCACACGCTCTGCTGACCCCCGTCAGTCATCCAGCTAAAATTCAGCCAGAACCAATAAACCAGAACTTCATACTGGATATTATTGTTATTAAAGCTTCATACTGAATATTAATGTCATTAGAGCTTCATACTGGATATTAATGTCATTAGAGCTTCATACTGGATATTAATGTCATTAGAGCTTCATACTGGATATTAATGTTATTAGAACTTCATTCTGGATATTAATGTTATTAGAGCTTCATACTGGATATTAATGTTATTAGAGCTTCATATTGGATATTAATGTTATTAAAGCTTCATACTGAATATTAATGTCATTAGAGCTTCATACTGGATATTAATGTTATTAGAACTTCATTCTGGATATTAATGTTATTAGAGCTTCATACTGTATATTAATGTTATTAGAACTTCATACTGGATATTAATGTTATTAGAACTTCATACTGGATATTAATGTTATTAGAGCTTCATACTGGATATTATTGTTATTAAAGCTTCATACTGAATATTAATGTCATTAGAGCTTCATACTGGATATTAATGTTATTAGAACTTCATTCTGGATATTAATGTTATTAGAGCTTCATACTGTATATTAATGTCATTAGAACTTCATACTGGATATTAATGTTATTAGAGCTTCATACTGGATATTAATGTTATTAGAGCTTCATATTGGATATTAATGTTATTAGAACTTCATACTGAATATTAATGTTATTAGAACTTCATACTGTATATTAATGTCATTAGAGCTTCATACTGGATATTAATGTTATTAGAACTTCATTCTGGATATTAATGTTATTAGAGCTTCATACTGGATATTAATGTTATTAGAGCTTCATATTGGATATTAATGTTATTAGAACTTCATACTGGATATTAATGTTATTAGAACTTCATACTGAATATTAATGTTATTAGAACTTCATACTGTATATTAATGTCATTAGAGCTTCATACTGGATATTAATGTTATTAGAACTTCATTCTGGATATTAATGTTATTAGAGCTTCATACTGGATATTAATGTTATTAGAGCTTCATATTGGATATTAATGTTATTAGAACTTCATACTGGATATTAATGTTATTAGAACTTAATTCTGGATATTAATGTTATTAGAGCTTCATACTGGATATTAATGTTATTAGATCTTCATACTGGATATTAATGTTATTAGAACTTCATACTGAATATTAATGTTATTAGAGCTTCATACTGAATATTAATGTTATTAGAGCTTCATACTGGATATTAATGATATTAGAGCTTCATACTGGATATTAATGTTATTAGAGCTTCATACTGAATATTAATGTTATTAGAGCTTCATACTGGATATTAATGATATTAGAGCTTCATACTGGATATTAATGTTATTAGAGCTTCATACTGGATATTAATGATATTAGAGCTTCATACTGGATATTAATGTTATTAGAGCTTCATACTGGATAAGATAATAGGAAGTAAGGTGGTCTTCTGCTCTCCTGCTGTATCTGACAGAGAGAGTGAAACACTTCCCGCTTCCATGGTTGTCATGGCTGTACAAGATCAGGGGCGGAGGATGATACACACGTCACCATGGCAACAGAGCAGAGAGCGCGCAAGAGAGCGAGAGAGGCTCCAGTCGTTGTGTAACACTGACCTAGTTAACATGCAGCTGATCTGCCTCAGGCTCTCTGAAACATTAATGAGGCCTGAGCACACACACACACACACACACACACACATATATATACACTATATACACCCACTACATACACATACACACTCACACACCGGGTGAGGTAGTGTGTTCAGTTCTGCTGTGTGTGTGTGTTCCAGTTTAGTCGGCTCAGTGAATGCCATACTAGCACATCAACAAGCTGTCAAAAGTTTGGGGACACTTTAGGGCCCAGTGGCGCAGCAGTCTAAGCGCTGGCCTGATCATCGGGAGGTTATCACCAGCAGATGTCTGCGGTCAAGAGTCCGGGAGATTGCTTGCAGTCTCTGGGTGAGCAGAAGGACCATCCCCCCCTCCCATCGCTCAGCACAGTCTTCTGTTAGCTGACCGAACAGCATTAGCAGTTAGCAGTTAGCATTCTATACTCTCCTTGCCTCAGAAAGACACAGTGCAGCTTCATGGAAGAAGCTCATGCAGTGATATAGGAGGTCTTGCGTTTTGGGCCTGGTGGTCTTCTGTGGGTCAGATGGGTGGTGTTATTGGCAGCTTCTGGTGGGCCTTCAGCTTCATCACTGCAGCGTTTTCATCCTCTGCTGAGAGGGAGTGTGTGTTGCTGAAGAGCTCATGGGAGGGGGCGTTAGCTGGGGGCGTTTTGGAGGAAGTGTGTGCTCTGTGTGTGTGTGTGTGTGTGTGTGTGTGTGTGTGTGTGTGTTCCGCTTTAGTCGGCTCAGTGAATTCTATGCTAGCACATAAACAAGCTGCCAAAAGTTTGGGGACACTTTAGGGCCTAGTGGTGCAACAGTCTAAGTGCTGACCCAGGCTTCCATCACCAGCAGGTTCACAATCTGAGAGTCCAGGGGATGATCCCTCTCGCCATTAGTGTTCCATGTTCTACTTACACTGCTGGTGTCAAAAGTTTTAGAACATCCCGATGTTGTTCAGTAGTCCACTGGCGGTGCTGCTCGGCCCAGGCTAGCCTGCTTTTCTTATTTTGCCATCTTAGCAAGATGTTGTCGTTTTATCCATGGGTTCCACATTGGCTTTGCATATGAAGGCCCGCCAGGGTCACTGATGGGACCAGGAGGGGCTTAACATGGACCCCATCTGGGTTGTACACTGCACATGGGGGCTGGATGGGACCCATGTGAGACTGGCATGGGCTGTAATGATGGGGCCTATTCGGAAAGCCCAAGTGGTTCCCAGGAACCCACACACGGAACCCACCTGGAACCCATCTGGAACCCACCTAGTCCACGTTCCACCCATCAGCACGAGCATCTCAGGTCATTGACTGGACTCGAAGAGCATCTGGGGAAACTGGAACCATGGGGCTGTTCTAACACTGTGGACTGGTAGCGTGCTTTGGAAAGACACAGTGAAGACTTCTTCACGGAGAAGCTCATGCTGAGATAAAGGGGCCGGTCTGGTGGTGTGAGTGTGAGATGGGCAGTGTTGTGGACAGTTGTGGCTCATGTTCAGTTTCTGGTGAGCCTTAGTTTAAGTTTAAACACTGCAGCTTTTTCATCCTCTGCTGAAAGGGGAGTGTGTGCTGTGTGTGCTGTTGAATATCTCATTGTGGAGGGCAGTGGTGGGAGGGGGGCATTAGCTGGGGGCTTTTTTGGAGAAAGCCGGGAGATCTCTGATCGGCGGGACAGCAGCTTCTTGAGCTTCAGTCCTCTGGGGTCTGGGTCCTCATTGTTAACTTTCAGGCTTTCATTACTAAACATGTGCAGCAATGAAGGATGTACAGAGAATGGACAAAAGTATTTGGACACCGGCTCATTGTTTATTTTTTCTGGAATTAAGGGTATAAAAAAACAGATGATCCTGCTTTTGTTGAAGTAACTGTCTCTACTGTCCAGGGAAGAAGGCTTTCTACTAGATTTTGGAGTTTGGCATTGCTGTGAGGATTTGACAAGAGCGTTAAGAGTTGAGGTCAGGATGTTGGATGGATATTCACCACCCTAACTCATCCAAACCCAAAAGTACTGGATGGAGCTCCACCACCATCATTCCAGAGAACACAGTTCCTCCACTGCTCCACAGCTCAATGCTGGGGGGCTTTATACCCCTCTACTAGCCCACGCCTGGCAATAAGTTAATGTTTACTGTATCTCCTCCAGAGAGTCCTATTCTATTGGCAGTACTTCTCTACAGGGAATAGACAGACTGTGTGTGTGTGTGTGTGTGTGTGCATTTGCACATCTGTGTCATCAGCAATGGGTGCAGCTGAAAGTAGCTGAATGCATTCATTAAAAGGGGTGTCCACAAACATTTGAACATAGTGTATTCCAGCTGCGTTTGGCAAGAGCGAGAGATAGAGAGTCAATAAGACAGAGTGGGAAAGAAAGAAAGAGAGAGAGAGAGAGAGAGAGAGAGAGAGAAGTGAATGGTCTGGTTATTAATGAACGTGGTGATTGGCCAGCATGATAGTGAGGAACAAATTGATCATTATCTGACCTTAATAGTTCAGACTGTGTGTGTGTGTGTGTGTGTGTGTGTGCCCCACCCCCTCTCTTTATAAGGCTACAGTAGTAAAGGGAGTGCTGGTGTCTCCCCCCTTTTGTGTCACAGTCGACATTCCCTGTCTGGCAATAGAGCTGTGATCTACACCCCCCCCCCAAGCACCACCTCTCTCTCTCTCTTTCTCTCTGACAGGTCGTATGTCACACCTCACTCTCATTCCCCAGCATGCTCTGTGCTCCTGAGCCGTCGCCATGGCAACCTGGCTATCGGTTCTGCGCTCATCCACATATACACGCGCCCACACACACACACACACACACATTGGTGCAAATGCACTCACTAATCCCCTGTAGAGAGCGAGCATGGAGGTGTTTCCTCTTTCCGTGAATGGGAATGGAGGGGAGTTACAATACTCATGTATAGTCGCTCTCTCTCTCTCTCTCTCTCGTTCTGTCTCTTTGCAGTAGGTCAGTAATGTATAATTCATGTTGTGTGTGTGTGTGTGTGTGTAATTCCCCATACACATCTCAGTGCATTTAGTGCATGAAAAGCTGTGTGTCCTTTTCTTCACAGCTGGATCCTTCAGAGTGGCGATACTACACTATATATATATATATACACAGCATTGAGCTGTGGAGCAGTGGAAGAACTGTGTTCTCTGGAATGATGGATGGTGGAGCTTCATCCAGTACTTTTGGATGGGATTAGTTGGGGAGTTGGGGATGATGAGGTGGGGTGGTGATCATCTATCCAACATCCTGACCTCACAAATGCTGGTGTGTCTCTGAATGCAATCAAATCCTCACAGCAGTGCTCCAAAATCCAAAATGTGTTAGAAAGGACTGGACAGTAGTGGATGAGCAGGTGTCCCAATACTTTTGTCCATATAGTGTATTTTTTATATAGACCTGTATTTTGCACCATCCATCCAAGATGCCCAGTCCCCACAACATGATGCTGCCACCACCATGTTTCACCTCTGGGACGGTAGTTGTTGAGGGATGGCCAGTTTTAGGCCCAAAAGCTCAAATTCAAAGTCTCAGCTGACCACACAGAACATCTGGCAGGCTCCTCCAGATGTGCTCTGATGTGGTTTGTCTTTAGGAGTGGCTTCTTTCGGGCCATCCTCCCGTACAGACCAGTAGTGTCAGAGCTCTTGTTATAGTGGACTCTGCAGCTCCTTCAGGGTGTGTGTGTGTGTGTATGTGTGTGTGTGTGTGTTGGGGAGGGGGTTATCATGCATATTTTATAAGGTAGCTTATCAAATCAAAGAGAACGAAGCACTTCAGAAAAATTAGTCCTGCATCATTTCATGGAAAGCCCTCCCTCTCCTCAGACAGCTCCATCCTCCATCCTTTATCCTCCATCCTTTATCCTCCATCCTTCATCCACAGCTCTCCCTCTCTCTCCCTCTCTCTCTGTCTCTCTCTCTCTCTCTCTCTCTCTCTCTCTCTCTCTCTCTCTCCCTCTCTCTCCCTCTCTCTCTGTCTCTCTCTCTCTCCCTCTCTCTCCCTCTCTCTCTGTCTCTCTCTCTCTCCCTCTCTCTCTCTCTCTCTCCCTCTCTCCCTCTCTCTCTATCTTCTGTTCCTGTTTCTCTTCTCTGGTGTTGGCTGGATTCCTATCAGTGTCTGAGTACTTAGAGCCAGTCCCTTGGGCCTGCTCAGCCCAGCTCGATCATTAATCACACACACACATATACACACACACACAACCACACACACACACACACACACACACACTCACATAAATGCACACACACATACATACATATGAGTGTGTGCATGCACACATACCTACACACATGTACGTGCACATGATACGCAGCCGCCATATGGACAAAAGTATTGGGACACCTGCTCATTCATTGTTTCTGATGAAATTAAGGGTGTTAAACAAACCCAGAAGTTGATCCTGCATTTGTTGGAGTAACTGATTGCATTCAGTGACAAGAGCGTACCCAACTCCCCAACTAAGCTCCACCATCACTCCAGAGAACACAGCTCTTCCACTGCTCCACAGCTCCTCAATGCTGGGGGGCTTTATACCCCTCTAGCCCACGCCTGGCATTAGGCAGCATGGAGCCAATAGGGTCATGATGTTGTTCTGCTACAGAGAGTCCTATTCTATTGGCAGTACTTCTCTACAGGGACTAGATCAGCTGTGTGTCAGCAATGGGTGCAACTTCAAGTAGCTGAATGCACTCATTAGAATGGGTGTCCACAAATAATTGGACGTACAGAGTAGTGTAGATGCATACAAATTGTATACACCACATAAATGCTTTTCCACTGCATCGGGCCCATGCTAATTATGCAAACACCAGGTAAACACCTGGTAAACAGTGTGTAAATACCAGTAAACAGTGTCTTCTGGGAAGAAAGCATAGGAAGCCGTCTTGGCGGTCCCTGAGAACTGAGCCGTAAAAAACACGCTACACCCCATGAAGTATAACCTTCACCCAACCTTTACAGCCCCAGGCATGTGCGATGTTCACTCAGTGTGTTTGTGTGTGTGTGTTAATGCATCTGTCACGCTGCTTCCTCTCAGGAAGGTGATCTGTGTGAGTCTGTGTTTATTAAATTAGACATTAATACACACTCATTACTCCATCAGTGACTGATTAGCCCGGCTGCACTTGACCTTTCAGTGTGTTGGTGGTGTCAGCAGCAGGAGGCTCAGTGGTTGAGCTGCTGAAACACAGCTGGAGGGTGGAATGCACTCCAACCTTCTCAGGGGGATGTGTGTGTTTGTGTGTCAACTCCTCGACACACTGTCTCATGCAACCAATGCACCAAAATACTGAGCAGTATCATCACCAGGCAATCCACCAACGTGCTCAGAGGAAAGCACCAGGTGCCCAGCTCTGAGGCATGGGCTAGTGGACACCCGTGCGAGGCCAATTGTGCTCTCTCTGGCTCTGGCTGCTGATGGCAGGCGGCATGTCATAGTGGCAGCTTCTTAGTTCGCTGGGCCAATTGGACTTACCTCTTCTATATATCTAAACACAGCTCATATATAACAGGTGCTTCCTCCACATTCAGAGCTCCTGAGAAATCTTCGTCCATTCCTCGTAAGAAGTGGCTCCACTTCACTGATACTGGGTTTGTTGCTGCTGCAGCCGCCTTCTTCAAATCCCACCAGAGATTTTCTATGGGGTTCAAGTCAGGCGACTGTGACGGCCTTCTTCTAAAACCAAGCCTTGGTGAACTTTGAGGTCTACTTGGGATCATTGTCCTGTTGAAAGGGCCGATGATGCTCAAGCTTCAGCTCCCTCACAGAAGGCACTGCGTTTTCTCCTAGGATTTCCTGATGCTTGATCGACTCCTTCCTGCCTCTCCTCCACACGCTGCAGGTTTCCAGTGCCAGAGGCAGCAAAGCAGCCCCAGAGCATTACTGAGGCCCCGCCATGCTTCACTGTATACAGCCGCTATACCTGTTAATGTAGTCACCATCACTGTCCTTATAAGAGGGTCTGCTGTACCTCTGTGCCACAGCTTTCACATGGCTGCTCCCTTCTGCGCCTCTGCACAGACTTGGAACATGTGGAGCAGAAACAAGAACAGTAAAATGCACTTTGTGTGTGTGTGTGTGTGTGTGTCTGCAGTGTGGTTGGGGAAGCAGCAGCATCAAATTTAACCCACATGAAAAACTGGACGTAAAGGTGGTTGAATAAAAAATTAGTGGTCTAGACGGTTGTGTGTGTCCATGTGTGTTTTTGTGGTGTACAGCAGGGCTGTTAGCTGTCTGGAATAGAACCACCCCCCTCCCACGCGCACACACACACACACACACACACACACACACACACACATACACACACACACACACAGTTTACTGCTCTGTTTTACTGTCACGCTTTCATTAGTGATTAATAACAGACCCCCCCCCCAAAAAAAAAATACCACCATCTGTCTGTATATCTGTCTAACTGTCTATCTATCTGTCCGTCTATCTGTCTGTCTATATATCTGTCTGTCTATCTATCTGTGCGTCTGTCTGTCTATCTATCCATCTGACTGTCTGTCTGTCTTTCTGTCTGTCTATCTGTCTGTCTATTTATCTGTATGTCTATCTTTCTGTAATGCTTGAACAGCTGCTGGTGGTGGTGGTGTGAGGCGAAGGTTATCTTAATTTCTGGCAGTTACCTGGCAGTAAAAAATGTATTAAAAATCTTATAAAACTGCAGTAGCCATATTTAACCAATAGAGGGCAGTGCAGTGTAGAAGGAGTGTAGCTCTTAATATTGTAATACTTTCCCAGTGATGTAATCATTGCGGAAATGTATCAAACTGTGCTCCTGATTCCGTCAAAATGTGATAAAACACACAAACATTATTGATAAAATTGGTAAAGACCCGATATTACGAGATTAGGCAAATTAATAATTACATTATTAGGTTTTGTTTTATATATATATATCAATTAAAAGCATAAATTTGTTACATTTTTCAGGGTTTTGTTGCATTAGTGTCTCGATTCTGCAGTAATGAGCTTCTGGCCTCGTTTCTTTCTATTTGCACAAGAAATGACTAACAGCACTGGAGGGCGCTGCTGAGTAAGTCGTTATTGAGCGAAGGTGAAAGGAGCTTAATGTTAAACTGTTTCCTCTGTGTCTCCTGCAGTTCGGGGACGTGTGTGTGTAAGACAGGAGTGTATGGACCCAAGTGTGACGACTGCCACCCGGGATTCTTCCACTTCAGCAGTACGGGGTGCCAGCCGTGCCAGTGCAACCAGCACTCCACCTACTGCCACCCCCAGTCAGGTGAGAAACAGCTGATCCATCAGAGGTGGATCAAAAGGGACCTTAAACACCTGAAATCTTCACTAATCAAACTTTCATTCCTCCATCTTCATCATCTCCATCATCTCCATCATCTTCATCAAGTTCTGCCTGGTTTTGGTGGTCTGTTACCAGGTCCACATGACGTCCCTCTGGTTTTCCACCTATCTAGAAACCACTTAGCAACAGCATAGCAACTACCCAGGATACCATATCAGTCACCTAGTAACACCATTGCAACCACCTAGTAAAACCATAGCCACAACCTCAAATATCATTGCAACCACTGAGAAAACCATAGGAACCACTTAGCAAAACCATTTTAAACACCTGGAATCTCATATTAACCATTTGTACAAGACCACAGCATCCATCTGGCAACCACTTAGCAACACCATAGCAACCACCTAGAAACACCATAGTGACCACCATAATAACCATTAACAGCACTGTAGCAAACACCCAGGATACTATAGTGAAAACCTAGTTTCACCATAGTGACCATGTAGCAACAGCCTAGCAACCGCCTGGAAGTGAGGACCATTTAAACCATGTAACTATTTTCTTTAGTTGAGAGAGTAATTGTGAGAGTAATTGTGAGAGTACTTGTGCAGTACATAATCAGTGTGTGTTGGGTCAGACTGACCTTTTATTAAGATGCTTTATTAGAAAGAAAGTATTTGAGTGTGTGATCTCCCTGGGATTGTGAATGAGAACACACATACACACACACACACACACACACACACAGTTAACAACAGTGGTGCTTGACTGAGCTGAGTCATCATCAGGTTTGTAAAGCCATTATGAGCAATATTATTGCGCTGTGGTGTGCGTGTGTGTCTGTGTGTGTGTGTGTCTGTGTGTGTGTGTGTGTGTGTGTGTGTCTCCAGCTGTCTCTGTGGCGAGTGTGTGATACAGATGTAGTTAAGTTTTGCTCAGATCCGCACACATCCGAAGTGCAGTCAGTTTTACTGCCTTTTTACCCTCACTCATAAACTCTACACACACAGGCACACACACTCTACTAAGCATGCACACACACACACACACACACACAGTCATTCTGTAGTCATTCTGAGTTTCTGAGAAGCCTGAGCCTTTATTTTTAGTGGTGTTTAAAAAAGAGTCTGTTTTGTATTGGTGACTTTTTTTCACACAGTGTTTGTTCATATTAGTGGCTTTTATTTGGACATTTTGTTTATTTAATTGTATTTGTGGCTTTTATTTTGACGTTTTTTTTTGTTTGTATAAGTGCCTTTTATTTCGCCTTGATCTGTTTGTTAGTTTGTATTAATTGCTTTTATTTTGGCATTCTGTTTGTTTATTTGTATTAGGGCCTTTTATTTTGCCGCTGCCTGATCGTTTGTATAAGTGCCTTTTATTTCGCCTTGATCTGTTTGTTAGTTTGTATTAATTGCTTTTATTTTGGCGTTCTGTCTGTTTAATTGTATTAGGGCCTTTTATTTTGCCGCTGCCTGATCGTTTGTATAAGTGCCTTTTATTTCGCCTTGATCTGTTTGTTAGTTTGTATTAATTGCTTTTATTTTGGCATTCTGTTTGTTTATTTGTATTAGGGCCTTTTATTTTGCCGCTGCCTGATCGTTTATAATAGTGGCTTTTATTAGTGGCAACTCTAAAACGTCCCACTTACCAAGTTTGCGATTTCTAAGATGCTTCCACCCTTCATCCCGGTCCCCTATTATCATGCCGGTGACGTTGGTTTGTGACGAGCCGAGCCGAGCTGAGCTCATTCCGAGCCAGGGTGGTCATAATGTTCTGATGTGTCTGTGACAGTGGGCAAAGGGTGGTAGCATCAATGTAAACCACTGACTTCAGAGTGAGGGGGGCGACTGTGCGGGGGTGTCCTGGTGGTTGCTATGGTATCCTACATGGTTGCAAGGGTGTCCAGACGTTCATTTCTATTGGAAACAATGGACAGCGGACATCAAATCAAAAAGCTTCCGCTCCTGCTAAAAGCTGCTGGACACTCTCCAGCATGTCGGTCAGCAGAGCTTTAATTCCCCTGTGTGGAGCTGCAGGCTGCGCTGGCGCTCATATTTACATAATGCTTTACATAACTCACTCAGCAGCTATACTATATATATATATATATATATATATATATATATATATATATCCTACAGCCTGCTGAACGTCCCTCCATCCTCCACTCCATCACTCCACTTACTACACCGTCATTTCAGAACATTATGACCACCCCTTCAGCTCCACTGACCATGTAGGAGCACTGTGTAGTTCTGTAGTTCCAGGCTGTATCCAGCTGCAGACTCTGTTATCACCCTTTTGTTTGTTCCTCAGTGGTCAGGACCCCACAGGATTGACCACCACAGAGAATGGTGGGTGATTCCCAGCACTGACATGGTGGTGGTGTTATTCCACTAAGCAGAAACATCCTGAAGGACTAACACCACCTGTTCAGCAGCAGATCAGAGAGTGTCTGTCTCTGACTTCCTTCATCTACAAGGTGGACCAACTAGGGTGGGAGTGTCCACTCCAGCAGCACCGCTGCAGCTGATTCACTCGTACCACCAGCGCAACACACACTACTGCCACACTCGCCACCACCATATCAGTGCTGAGAATGACCCTCCACCCAAATACTACAGTCTGCTCTGTGGTGGTCAGTCCTGTGGGGTCCTGCAACCTCTGAAGTGGCCGGTCAGTTAAATACCATTGTTTGAATAAAGTTCAAATTAAAAGTATGTCTCTTTCTCTCTCTCTCTCTCTCTCTCTCTCTCTCACTCAGGTGTGTGTCTGGACTGTCAGGACAACACGCAGGGTCAGAACTGTGAGGAGTGTGTGCCGCGATTCTACAGAGCGTCGGGCAGCAGTGTGAAGGACGGCTGTGTGCCCTGCCCCTGCGCTGTCCACAGCTCCTCCGGTACCTGCCACCTGGGTGAGCCTCCACTAAGAGAGAGCCCTTTTACACATTAGGGCATAGGCGGGGCTTAGCGATGAGCAGGATGAGTAGAAAGGAGCCAATCAAATGCTTTTCAGCCTCGTATGTCGCCACGGCGACCAGTGTGAGCGCGGTCAACATTCGCATGGTCGCCACCCACCGCTACGTAACAGAGGGAAAAGGCATTTCATCATCAAATGAGGCGGAGTTACGGGCGCAGCAGGACTGAATTTCGACCACTAGGGGGCGCACTAGCTAGGTCTGGAACAGCATATGGGTCATATATGAGGTTTACTCTTTTAGAAGAGTCTCTAAAAGTACTGAATCACTCTCCTACCCCACAGGAGTAAACACACAGAGTGAGTGTGTACTGTTCCAGGATAGATCTGTTACCGGGTCGGATCAGATTCGCCTTTTTCGCTGACATCAGTCCCATACTGATACCCATCAGTATTGATACGCATCTCTAGTTACACTGCGATCAAAGCCAGGACAACTTAGACTCCTGCAGGATCTGATTACAGAGAATTTTTTGAGTTGACTCCGCTCAACAGTCTATGGCTCCTCCCCCTCAATGTGTTTACCATTAATTCCCATCTGCCGGTTAGAGCGCCCCCTATCACACGGAATAGTGGAGCATTCCTATTCTCAGACTCATTGACCATGGAGGGTTGTTGGATTTGTCATTGATGGGATTTAAACCTATGACCTCCTGTCTCCTGTTAACCAGCAGGCAGTAAAGGCCGATGTACGCTTCTGCGTCGCTCTGCAGGTACACCACCAAGACACCAGGCTGGCGATGGGGGTCTTAATGCCAGTGTCTGATGGTGGCTGAATCTGGTACGCCGTGGGGTACGGCTAGGGGTATACGTCCATACGTAGGCTACGGGCGTAGATTCTGCCTTTAGACAGTCACTCCACCCTAGAGCTGTAGGGTGTGATTTTGCAGCTCTAGACCGGCCCTACGGTCTAACTGCTACTCATCGTCAGATGTGAGAAGATTATTTCATCGTTTCACACGTTCAAATCCCAGCAAGGGCTCAGAGCTCCAGTCTCAAAAGCCTCCCGGTCAGGGGGTTTTGTGTGATAGGGGGCGCTTTATCCTGCAGATGGAACAAGTCGAGGGGGCGGAGCCACAGAGTAAACATTGTACATAGTATTTGATGCATTTTAGCTGTATTTAAGGCTCAACTGAATATGGATTGTTAAGCAAACTGCGATGAAGGAGAATTTTAGACTAAATGAAGTTGAGTTAACTAATTTCGGGCATTTTCAGTTGGCTGGACGTTATTTTTTTTACAGTGCAGGGGCGTGATGAACATATGTGCTACAGGACTGGACTGGAGTGCATTGGACTGAGTAAATGCAGTTCTGGCCGTTACGTAAGACCCCTCCTTCAGCCAATGAATATGCATGGGATGCTTTAGTTCAGCTCAGCACCTGGACCATCAGTGACCCCAGGCTTCAGTCTGGATGAGCACCTCAAATGTGGAGGACAGGCCAGCACCAATCATGGGCCCTTGTGCATGGTGTGCTGCCGTCCCATTGGTTCCAGCTGGTTGGCAACAACCCTGGCGGCAGGCAGGGCACGGGCTGTCAGTTTTCATCTATACACAGTTAGAGGAGAGGGAGAGAGAGCGATACAGAGAAACAGAGGGATGCAGATCAGACTGCAGACACACAGCTAATGATGTTAGGCTAACCCACCAATTAGCTTGATGCTAAATCATTTCACACTCTCCTCAAACCACGTGAAGCCGTCTGACACTCTGACTCACTGTCTGACACTCTTTTGTCGTCAGGCCTAAACTGTGTGTGTCCTTCAGTCCACGATTACAGATACAGGCACAAGGGGGGGCTTCTGTATTCGGAAGGTGGTGCTAATGTTAGAAGACTGTGTGATGATTTAGGCTTGAGGTTAGCACCATGCTAATTGGTGTACATAAGCATCCATTACTTAGCTGTGTTAGCGTCAGAGCTCCAGGGCTTCAAACTTAAGAAGGTCCAGGGTTGCTGCATCGTCATCTTCTGGTGCTTAGCTGAGATTTAGCTCGAAATCTACACGTGTCACTATATCGACAAAAGTATTGGGACACTCGTTCAATCACTGTTTCTTCTGAAATCAGGGGTATTAAAAAAAACAATTTTTGTTGGAGCAACTGTCTCTACTGTGCAGGGAAGAAGGCGTTCTACTAGGTTTTGCAGGAGCATTGCTGTGAGGATTTGATTATAGTCAGCAAATGGTGCCAGCAGACTCCTTGAAAGCCTGGGGTCCAGGCTCTGCTGGGACTCCAGAGAACCACAGTGAGAGCCATTGTCCACTCATGGAGAAAACTTGGAACAGCGGTGAGCCTTTGCCAGGAGTGGCTGACCTCCCAGAATTTCACCAAGGAAACATCGAGGACTCGTCCCATGGCTCCACCTCTGATCACCTTTAGCGTGTTATAGTGATGATGGTGATGATGATCATGATGATGATGATGATAATGATGAACATGACAAACAGGACAAGGATGATGAAGGTGAAGGGGTGGAGCAGACATACTGCAGAGAGAAAGGCTGGCGTAGACACTGAGACACGCTGCCATAGACACTCAGGCATCCGTCTGTCAGTGCGGTGGTTGCTATGGCAACGGAGACCATTGAGAAAACTGAAGAGGAGCGGTGCAGTATCGTGATGGGAGGACTGCAGATAGGCTTGCGGAGAATGTGTTTGTGTTTGTGTGTGTGTGTGTGTGTGTGTGTTTGTGTTTGTAAAAAATGCCTTGACTTTGTTGTAGATGATCATCTAAACTAGAGGAGCCACAAAAGTTCAAAACCAAAAGGATCAAAAAGAAATAATTTGGGTGAGGACGTTATTACAGATAGGGATTTACATACATGTAACATATGGGACACATTATTATTCATCATTATTACACAGATACATATATATATATACATTACGCATTCAGGACCCATTATTTTTACAGATTGATATTTACATGTATATAAAAAGCATACGGGACACAGTATTATTATTAAAGATAGATATTTACACTATATAAAACACAGATGGGACACATTACTATTACAGATTGATGTTTACATGTATACAAAACAAAATACGGGACACATTATTATTACAGGTAGGTACTCTCACATATATAATACATAGGGGACATTTACGGCATATAGTAGTATTGACAATGCTTCACTACAGAGACCAGACAAGCTGTGTGTGCATTTTCACATCTGTGTCAGCAATGGGTGTAACTTAAAGTAACAAAATGCATTCATTAGACAGGGTGTCCACAAACTTTTGGATGTATGACCCCAGGTCTTGGCATCGTCTGTCTGTGTGCGTGTTGTTTAGCTGAAGTCTTGGCAGTCGCTCAGCCTCCCAGCTCACCCTGTCCTCCACCTTCATAAATATTTCAGTCCTGACCACTGCTGAGATGGGTGTGTGTGTGTGTGTGAACTGCAGTAAGTGTTTGTCTCACTAGTGTGAGGGCTGACCACACATAGTTTTTTACATGGGGTAAAGGATGAACTGTGGGTCAGATGTAGACCATGAAGGTCGTGTGAGGAGGTCCTGAGGAGCGCTCAGTCAGCCTCCAGCAGTCTGGCCCTCTCCCAGTCTGCTGTGAGGACAGGGGGCTGGAAAACTAGCATCACTGCGCCATCAAGTGGCGGAGAGGTGAAATTCCTCCTGGGTCAGCTGTGCAGGACAGGTGCATTATGGACCCTGGGAGGCAGAATAGGAGAAGCAGCTGGAGTGTGAGTGTTGTCCTGTGCTGGTGTGTTAGAGACTCTCTGCTCATTTCCACACCTCTCGTTACAGACGCCAGCGGAAGCCCCGCGTGTGACGAGTGTAAGGCCGGGTTCCAGGGGCTGGCGTGTGACGTGTGTATGGATGGTTTATATAAATCAGGAGACGTGTGTGTGCCCTGTGACTGCAACGGTAATGCCGACCCCCGCTCTGTGCCCCAGATGTGCCACCAGGAGAGCGGGCAGTGTCTCCGCTGTGCCAATCACACAGCGGGCATGCACTGTGAGCTCTGTGCCCCGGGGTACACGGGGGACGCCCGAGCCCACAACTGCACATTAAGAGGTGAGTGTGTGTGTGTGTGTGTGTGATGCTATTAGAGCTTCATACTGGATATTAATGTTATGAGAGCTTCATACTGGATATTAATGTTATTAGAGCTTCATACTGGATATTAATGTTATTAGAGCTTCATACTGGATATTAATGTTATTAGAGCTTCATACTGGATATTAATGATATTAGAGCTTCATAATGAAGCTTTACACGGCTGAAGGAGCTTTAAGGTTTTACTGCCTTCACTCTCTGTAAACATCTGAACCAGCTCAGTGATGTTGTTGTGTTGTGGAGTTGAAGTGTTTGGTGCGCTATGAGAGGAAGGGTCATTATCTGGATAGTCGTATTAGGTTTTATTGGTGTGTAATGATCATCAGTGTGTTTGCCAAACTGATAAAACCCTCAGATAAAGATCTCACTGCTTCCTTTAACATGCCTGGAAAAGTGCAGCACAGCAGGAAACACAGCTAGTTTAGGTCGAGATGCCAGTTCTAAGAGCTTCATTAGGACGTCATAGGTAGACATGTGCAACGTGCATCATCTCACATACTCACAGTAAAGCGTTTAGTCTATATTCATTACATAGTATTGTGTAATATAGCTTTTATAAGAGTATTAACTCAATAATTATTAATGTGAGACTTCATCTTAGCTGAAGTAAACACTCATCAGATCCTCTAACAGCTCTAATACTGACCATCTCCCCTCCTCAACCAGCTGCTGTAGACCTGCTGCTGCTGACACCCGTCTGGAACTGGAAACTAACTGGATTAGGCTGAGATTAAGGGTCCAGAGTGAGGGTTAGGGTTAGGTTTTTGGTTGAGGTTAGGATTAGGATCAGGGTTAGGGTTAGGTTTTGGGTTGAGGTTAGGATTAGGATCAGGGTTAGGGTTTGGCTTTGGGTTGAGGTTAGGATTAGGATCAGGGTTTGGTTTTGGGTTGAGGTTAGGATTAGGATCAGGGTTAGGGTTTGGTTTTGGGTTGAGGTTAGGATTAGGATCAGGGTTAGGGTTAAGGTTAGGAAAGCATCAACAGAAGATCTTCAGGATCTTTACCTCAGTGGATTCAGACACTTCACTGCTGCTACTGCACTGATCTGCTGTTGATGTGCTACTAAACCTAAACCTGTTAAGAGTTTATTAATCATCTATAAAAATACCTACTCCAAATAACGTGTTACCATTCATTCTTAGAAATAAAGATAGACCCTAGTTCAGATGAAAAAGCTCTGGCTTGATTTCCCCTATATTTCATTTAGATGAAACTGTTTGTTGATTTGGATTTAATCTGAAGAGCATTTTGTAAAATATAATAATAGGTTATATACGGTCATATGCCAAAGTTCACCCTGCAGCCTTCTTTAAAGGAAATTAAAAGTCTTAAAAGTAAAAAAAAAACAGATATAACAAGCCATAAACCCCTTTTTATATATATATAAAGGGGACCCAGGGGTGCACAAACCTGTTTGCCTGAATAAGAGGCGGGGCGGTTACATGAAAAGATCCATTGGCTGGACCTGACCTTTGGGGTCTGTTTAGTCAGTGTTGTCAGAACTTGTCCAAGTGTTTCATGGGAATTCCGTTGTTCTCTGTGTAGGAACACCATGAGTACGAGCAGAGATCCCTTAAGACGGGTTTCCTCGTTTCTTTTGTTTGTCTTTTTTGCTTAAATGTAAAGTGAAACTAATCCAGAGTGTCTCTCCACATCACCTCAGGGCCTTCAATTGTGTTTCTGTGAATGGCAGGATAAAGCTTTCAGCCGTTAACAGTGTAGAGCTGCAGTGTCCGGTGTATGAGAGCAGTCCCCTGAATTTCAGGAACAGCAGTCACTGAGGAATGGTGTTAAGAGGTCATTCCTTCCCCTCAAACAAGGTGGTCCAGATGTTAGAGCAGCACAGATGTTGCTGATGATCCGAAGGATGTGGTTTCCTTGAAGTGTTCTTTGTAATTATGGATTCATGTTTATTTGTAAAGGCATTTCAACCCCCTCTCTCTCTCTCTCTCAGCTGTGAGGCTACTGCCAACCCTGGCTCCCAAGTCATCGACTACCACAGCTCCCCACACTACCACCACCACCACCGTTTCCTCGTCTCCGGCTACTTCTCCTTTCCTGCTCCTCACCTTCTCCGCTCCCTCCAGCACCCCGACCTTGCAGTCTGGCCCGCTCGACCCCGCGGCCAACAACAGCACGGCCTCAGCCCTCACCGTGGTGTCCTGGACGCAGTTCAACATCATCGTCTTGGCCGTCATCATTGCCGTGGTGGTGCTGCTCATGGCCCTGGTGGGTGGAGTCTACACGTACCGCGAGTATCGCAACCGTAAGCTCAACGCACCCTTCTGGACCATCGAGCTGAAGGAGGACAACATCAGCTTCAGCAGCTACCACGACAGCATCCCACACGCCGACCCCAATGGCCTGCTGGAGGAAGAGCCCTGCGTGGTGGCCGCCAATGGCCAGCTGGCCCTAGCTACTGCCGCTAACATGTACAAAGCGTGAAGGAAGGTGGGAGACGCCTCCCAGAGATTCCCAATCCGAGGAAAAGACACTGCATTTCCAACTAAGGAGCCCTTGCCGGGAGCCAACGCTACCATCCCAGTCCAGCGGATCGCCTGCTTCTAAGGTTTTATCGCTCCCTCTTTGATCTTAGTGTTCTCTCCTGCTGTGTGAGACAGAGATTCCCAGTCTGAGGAAAATTCATTCATGAAGGCCACCTTGTCCCGGGAGCCAGAGCGAACATCTCAGCCTAGTGGATCGCCCGCTTGCAAGTGTCTATCGCTCCCCCATCGTTGTCCGTGTCCTCTCCTATATGTTGCCGGATGGTGGGAGGCGTCTCCTGGAGATTTCCAGTCTGTGGAAAAAATACTTTTTCAAGGAAGGTACCCTAAAACCAGGAGCCAGCAACATGCTAATCCAGCAAAGGTTTTATTGCTCCCTCTTGTTTAGAAACATCTCATGGAAACTGCATTTAAGACTTACAGTACATTAACCCTTAGAACACCAGACCGAGTCCAGAGGTAACGACTCAGTCTGTAAAGCTCCCTCATCAATAACCAACAGCTTCAGTTAGAAGGAAGAAGGAGTGAAGCTGAAGCGGAGCCAGACGAGTGGATCACCTGCTTTTGAAGTTCTATCACTCTCACTTTGACATCTGCATCCTGTCCTAGAACATAAAGTGGTGTGAGGAACCCCCTGGAGATACCAACCAAGGTGCCCCTCCTTCTGAGGAAAGTTGAGGTTGAGTAAGGATGGCCAGTGCCAACATCTCAGTCCAGTGGATCACCCGTTCCCATCGTTCCCTTTTCCATGCCGGTGTCTTCTCCTAGAACGTGAAGATGATGAAGGTGTGAAGTATCTTCTGCATCTATTGACATTTTAAATAAAGCCACCCTTGCACCGGGAACCCGTGATAAGGTCTAAGGAAGGTGCAAAGGTAGCCAGTGCTACTATCTCAGTTCTCGGTCTTGGTGTCCTCTCTCTAATACTGTGAGGTTGGTCCCCAGGGGTTCCCCTGTCCAGTTAAATGAAGAATAGCGAATAGTAATAGAATAGCCTTCTGCTACGAGCCAGTGCTAACATTTTAACCTGGTGTACCCCAAATTAAGTTTGTTAAGGCCTACCTCCAGCACCTCTGTACTGGTACCTTTACTGGGATTGGAAGGCTGTCAACATGCCAACATGCCAGGCGAATGAAATGTGATTGGATTGAATTGGATATTCACAATGCCTCACAATTCTAGCAACTGTACAAAAAAAATATCACCAGCCATACAGGAGACATGCACCAATCAGCCATAACATTAGCACCACTGACAGCTGACATGCAAACCACTGATTGATGGAGGTGTAAAGGCGTATATAAGAATCTAAGACACTCCAATGTCCTAGGCGACTGGGTCAGAACATCTCCAAAACATTAGGCTGGCGCTCAGTGGTCATCACCTACCAAAAGCGCAGGGCAGCGGGTGAACCCGGGCATCAGGGTCATGGGTGCCCACTTAAAGAATCTGCTGCTAACGTCTGGTGGAGTCCGTCTGGTGGAGTCCGTGCCTCAAATGATCAGATCTGCCGTGTTGGCCTGAGGGGGACCTACTCAATATTGGACACTGGTGTTAATGTTATGGCTGATTGGCGTACTGCCCTATCTAAATCTCAGCTGTAGGCCCTTGCTTTCCTGAGGGACTGAAATCAGCTCTGCTATGCAGTTGTTTTCTACAGTGTATGGGGAAACCAGGTGAAACCTTAGAAGCTCTGTTGCTTGAATTGGGCGTATTTGGCAACTTCAGACCCAGAGGGAACCGGTAGAAAAGAAAGGGCTGTTACGAGCTGAACCAACAGCCTGAGAGATTTAGAATATGAAGCTCTTGAGTGTTTACTGGTAACACCCAGGTATTTACTGGCAGTTAGAAGCCCTGGCAATAGCATCTGAGGGTCTCTGGGTTAGGAAGGGGCTGAGAAACCTGTGGCCTGGTGTGGACCGGCACCTCCCTTGGGGCTGATCTGACCGAGCGGACTTTGCTGGACCCGAGCTCAGAGGTTTTTTTAATTATGAACTCATTTTTGGCACCGTGGGGATAAGGAATGCTGATCTCTGACAACTGGAACACAAATCGACAACAGTCTTAACTGGCTTATCAGTGGCGCTCACTCCCTTTTTAGCCTTACTCTGTATGAGTGTGTGTGTGTGTGTGTGTGTGCAAGCGTGTGTGTATAGAGCTGGATTCTATACAAGAATGTACAAAGACATTCGGAGCACGAATGGATGATGCATCGTTTCACTCAAAGCCGGTAAACAGTTTCGTCAGTGTTTTTAACCGAAAGCCATGTAAAGTTGGACAGATGCCGGGGGAACGTATCCAGGTTCTTATTTATTCATTTTTGGACTTTCTTTCCTTCCGAACTGATCAAAGGACTTTGTATTTAGTCTGTATCGCCAAGATAAAGCTTGGAGAAGAGTTTCGGAAATGTACAGGACCTACATTCCTTTCCAAAGGCTCCTTTTCGACACGAGAGAGAGAGGGGGGGGCCGTGTGATCCTGACCATTGCAGGCAGCGTTGCTTTGGTAAAACCTCGTGTTTATTGATCTGAGTTCTGTGCTCGTCCATGTGGTCTTCTTCTCTTGTCCTTCTCTCTGTTCTCCTGCTGTCCTGTTCATTTTTTGCGTTGTAGCGAAGGTGGCCGCGGGGGACGCGACCTCAGCAGCGAAGACAGTGAACGAAGATGACCCAGAACCTCCAGAGAATCTCCATTCACTCAGCGTCACTCACTAGCTTCGTCTAACGGGTCTCAGGCCAGAGGTCATATGCGTGTTCCCACACACACACACACAGTCTCACATACACTCCTTTACAAAGCCGCCAACTGCTGAGGAGCCGGCTCTTCAGTGCACAGTGAGGTAGATGGTCTGTGGTGTGTCCTTCTCTGCATCTCCTGGGTGACATGACCTCAGGTAGGCTCAGCTAGAGCTAGGGCTCCGAGAGGCTCTACGGATTTAACGCACCTGGGTTTTGAGGCGGTGTTGGCTGGTGTGGTGGAGCTGAGGACCCTGAGGTGCAGTTCTCCACTTACAGTAGTGGAATATGAATTGGCCTGAGCAGAGGCACACTACATGCCAAATGTCTGGATGCAGTAGGTGAAGGGACTCTTCACTGATCCAGAAGGAGTCTAGGAGCCTTGCCTAATGATGCCCTGGGATTTAACCCTACAACCTTCTGACTGAGGTTCACGTCAGGTCAGTGGCTGTTTTTAGGAGATCATGGACAGCGGTGTCCCTTGTATCACCTGGGTTTGCTCCTTAAGAGAGAGTGCAGTGAGTGAGTGAGTGAGTGGTAATGATCTGAGCTCTTGCTGTTTGTGTATGAGTGCATTTTCACATAAAAGTTGATGAATGCATTCATTAGAAGGGGTGTCCACAAACATTCAGACACACTGCATACTCTTGGCCTGTGGTGTAAGCGTAGGTCGTGGTTTGCGCCCACAGCAGTTCCCGTGAAGCCCTGGTCCGGCCTGACAGCAACTCACGCCTGGTTATTATTGCCCCCTGAAATCTGAAGTCCGTTGTGTAAGAGGCGTCAGTACATCGCTGGATATCAGGGAGATTTGCGAGAAGTGCAATGGAGGAAATACTACAAAAAAAAAGGCCAGTTTCCTGAACGCCCTGAATCATCCCGTGGCTGCCCTGCCTCCCCAGCGGGAGCGAAAGCTACCCCAGAGACCTGGAGGAGCCACTTCCAATAATGACCGTGTGATTCATCAGACCGTCTCAAATGGAAGAACTGAGTCTATATAAGAGATGTTTGGTATAGCCACCCCCCAAAAAAACACACACACTCCCCTCCCCCTCACCCGCATCCTTACACCCTTTCAGTAAGTGTAAATACAGTGACTGTACATAGTAATATGAATATGACCTTGCACATACGGATATACTGTACCCTGGAGTGCAGTATTGTACATTAGAGTGTTTTTTTATTATTATTTCATTTATTTATTTATTTATTTATTTACTTACTTACTTACTCGTTCACGCGTCAATCTGACGGCACCCGTACTTTGGCCGGCTCGTCACTCACTCACACGTCTGACCACTGAGACCCAGAGGGGACTCCAAAAAGGTAAAAAGAAGAGGAAGAGGAAAAGCTCGGCACTGCAGAAATCTAGCGTTTCCACATTGCTGGCTGATCTGAGGCCATTCATAAGCAGCAGATGTGTGACCCAAGTCCAGAATTTCAACATCCTGTTATATAGTTTGTGCACTTACTCATAAGTAAGCTTTCCCCTGCAGGTACCTTGACCTTACATCCATGCTTCAGTGCTGGGTGACCGTGCTGCCCTTTTCTCATCACCGTTAAAAATAATGTATCCAAATTCAAAATTCAACACATTCAATAAAGTGTATTCAATAAAGTTGGGTTTATCAGTACCTATCAGTGTCCTAAGCTCTCTCACCCACCCACTCTCTCTCTCTCTCTCTCTCTTCCTCTGGATACCCTCTGCACTGTGCTTTAACAGTACATTCACACTTACCCTGTCCTCCCACCCAGCCAGCATGCTCACTTTGGTGGAAGGGGGTAGGTTGCAGGTGGGTGTGGGCTTTGAGTGGCTCAGTGGGTTTGTACAGGCATTTTTAACTGGTCCCAAATGGGTCTCGTCATTACAGCCCACTTTAGTCGCACCTGGCTCCCTTCTAGGCCCTATGTGCAGGGTAGAACCCAGGTGGGGCCCGTGTTTAACCTGGTCCCATCACTAACCCTGGTGGGCATCCATATGTTTTGCTTATGTTTGGCTTCCCACTTTAGTCTCACATAGGTCCCACCTAAGCCCATGTATTCTGTGTACAACCCAGATGGGGCCCATGATTAACCACTCCTGGGTCCTATCAGTGGTCAGTCTGATCCGTAGGTGCCTGTAAAAGCTCCCTCACAGAAAGCACACTGCCTGATGCCGGAGCCACTGTTTTACCATCACCATCGTTTCATACGAAACTCAGAGGACACATATGGCTTCACTGGTGGCTCTGGATGGTCAATAAAATGGGCTATATTTGTGTGTAGCCATGGTGACCGATAAGGCACCAAACTCTGAATGAGTCCATCTCACACACACTGAGATATGCAGGAATGTTACAAATATGTGGAATTTCCAATTAATTGAGGATGTGGAGAGACTTTTATCCTGCATGGTTTACAGAAACCCTGTTAGAGACTAAACACAGCCCAGGCTGATAATCAGCACAGACATGTTCAAAGGCCGCCGTCCACGGCTTGTCCTGAACAGGGCCCCGGCATACCTGACAGCCCCCATATCCCAACCAGGACATGTCTGGTGTCTGGAGTTAGCTTATTTAGTTCTACACAGGAGCTGTAAGGCTAACCAAATAGCATGGTGCTAACGGCATGCCCCAATCTGTGTGGAGGTGTTCAGTAATCTCGTGTTCCTAAATTACAGTGTGTCATACAGTGTCAGAAACCACAGAGGCACTGCAGTGTAAATATGTCTTGTCACGCTAAGGTACAGAATGTACATTAAGTGATAAGGATCTCTTGAAATGACTTTCCTGTAGCTGTGAACCACAGAATTCCAGACGAATGCTGTAATTAGGCCCTAACACAGCCGGGCTGTCCCTCAGTCTGCTGGTTCCAGCCTGGAGACTCCGCAGTCACCTCCCTGATGGCAGCAGGCTGATAGAGCTGTGCAGCGGGTGGGTAGGGTAGGGTCCCCCGCCATGCCTGATTATTATATAGTATCACCTTAGTATTTCATAGTATTCACTGAATAATTCATAGTATTTCCGGAGTATTTTATAGTATTTACTTGATAATTGACAGTATTTCCGGAGTATTTTATAGTATTCACTGAATAATTTAAAGTATTTCCTGAGTATTTTATAGTATTCACTGAATAATTGATAGCATTTCCTGAGTATTTTATAGTATTCACTGAATAATTGAAAGTATTTCCTGAGTATTTTATAGTATTCACTGAATAATTGATAGCATTTCCTGAGTATTTTATAGTATTCACTGAATAATTGAAAGTATTTGCTGAGTATTTTATAGTATTCACTGAATAATTGATAGCATTTCCTGAGTATTTTATAGTATTCACTGAATAATTGATAGCATTTCCTGAGTATTTTATAGTATTCACTGAATAATTGAAAGTATTTCCTGAGTATTTTATAGTATTCACTGAATAATTGATAGCATTTCCTGAGTATTTTATAGTATTCACTGGATGATTGATAGCATTTCCTGAGTATTTTATAGTATTCACTGAATAATTGAAAGTATTTCCTGAGTATTTTATAGTATTCACTGGATGATTGATAGTATTTCCTGAGTATTTTATAGTATTCACTGGATGATTGATAGTATTTCCTGAGTATTTTATAGTATTCACAGAATAATTGATAGTATTTCCTGAGTATTTTAAGGTATTCACTGAATAATTGATAGTATTTACTGAGTGTTTTATAGTATTCACTGAATAATTGATAGTATTTCCTGAGTATTTTATAGTATTCACTGGATGATTGATAGTATTTTCTGAGTATTTTATAGTATTCACTGGATGATTGATAGTATTTCCTGAGTATTTTATAGTATTCACTGAATAATTGAAAGTATTTCCTGAGTATTTTATAGTATTCACTGAATAATTGATAGCATTTCCTGAGTATTTTATAGTATTCACTGAATAATTGATAGCATTTCCTGAGTATTTTATAGTATTCACTGAATAATTGATAGTATTTCCTGAGTATTTTATAGTATTCACTGGATGATTGATAGTATTTTCTGAGTATTTTATAGTATTCACTGGATGATTGATAGTATTTCCTGAGTATTTTATAGTATTTACTGGATAATTGATAGTATTTCCTGAGTATTTTATAGTATTCACTGAATAATTGATAGTATTTCCTGAGTATTTTATAGTATTCACTGAATAATTGATAGCATTTTCTGAGTATTTTATAGTATTCACTGGATGATTGATAGCATTTCCTGAGTATTTTATAGTATTCACTGAATAATTGAAAGTATTTCCTGAGTATTTTATAGTATTCACTGGATGATTGATAGTATTTCCTGAGTATTTTATAGTATTCACTGAATAATTGATAGTATTTCCTGAGTATTTTATAGTATTCACTGAATAATTGATAGCATTTTCTGAGTATTTTATAGTATTCACTGGATGATTGATAGCATTTCCTGAGTATTTTATAGTATTCACTGAATAATTGAAAGTATTTCCTGAGTATTTTATAGTATTCACTGGATGATTGATAGTATTTCCTGAGTATTTTATAGTATTCACTGGATGATTGATAGTATTTCCTGAGTATTTTATAGTATTCACTGAATAATTGATAGTATTTTCTGAGTATTTTATAGTATTTACTGGATAATTGATAGTATTTTCTGAGTATTTTATAGTATTTACTGGATAATTGATAGTATTTCCTGAGTATTTTATAGGATCTCCCAAGTATTTGATAGTATTCACTGGATAATTGATAGCATTTGTGGAATAATTGATAGTAGATACAAAATAATTACTGTACTATTACAGTATAATTATTATATTACAGTAATTTACTGGAATATGTGATTGTACTCACTGAATAATTGCTAGCATGAGCAAAATAGTTTATAGGTGTATAATTATGTCTAATAATATTGTGTATAATTATTTATATATGTAACAGTACTGTATATTTTATGGTAGTAGCAGATTTTTCTCTCACTTCCTCTTTCCTCCTCTCTTTCTCTCTCTCTCTCTCTCTCTCTCTCTCTCTCTCTCTCTCTTTATCTTGCTTTATCTTTTCCTCCCAACCTTTTCGCACAGGTTAAACATGTGTCAACAGTAGTAAGCATGTAAGATGGAAACAATGAAGTGGACGGGAAAAAATGACAAGTTGGCACCGGGTCTCCAGACTAAGTGCCAGGCTAGGTCCTTGGCTCTTCACAGATGCACGGAGAGACGGGTTGGATTGCGCAATCAACCAGTGAGATGGTTTGTTAGTTTTTGTACTGAAGGGTCTTGGATTTGGCAACGTGTGCAGTACAGAAGTCTATTTCAACAGAACATTTCAACATAAGGTCTTTCTATCCTGGAAAGCCGTCTGTCGGAATCTGAATCTGTCCATGAATCATGAATTCAGCTTGAATTAGTGAGTCTGGTCTACAGATTCTCTATTGATTCTCTACTGATTCTCTACAGATTCTCTACAGACTTTCTATAGATTCTCTACAGATTCTCTACTGATTCTCTACAGATTCTCTACTGATTCTCTACAGATTCTCTACTGATTCTCTACAGATTCTCTACTGATTCTCTACAGATTCTCTACAGACTTTCTATAGATTCTCTACAGATTCTCTACTGATTCTCTACAGATTCTCTACTGATTCTCTACAGATTCTCTACAGACTTTCTATAGATTCTCTACAGATTCTCTACTGATTCTCTACAGATTCTCTACTGATTCTCTACAGATTCTCTACTGATTCTCTACAGATTCTCTACAGACTTTCTATAGATTCTCTACAGATTCTCTACGGATTCTCTACAGATTCTCTATTCATTCTCTACTGATTCTCTATAGATTCTCTACAGATTTTATAGATTCTCTACTGACTTTCTACAGATTCAGTGGATACTGAGTAATTCATAGTGAACAAAATTCATATAGTGAAAATAATTCATAGTGGATACTGAGTAATTCATAGTGAATCATAGTGGATAAAATTCTAGTAGATACTGAATAATAGTGGAAACTCAATTCTTGATACTGGATTCTGAGTAATGGACAGTGTCTGAATATAATATTATATCATGTTTAATCTATTATTGCTAATGTCTGCAAATTTCTCAGGAAATATGATTAAGTAATTGAGTGAGTTATTGAAGCAAGCTTGAATGTGAATGTTTCCAATTTGGCGGTTAGAATATCTGAGACTGGCCTTAGTGCTCACTTTCCTGTAAGGCAACCCCCCCCCCCCTCGCCCCCCAAGTGGAACTGCTCCGCTAGCCAGACATACATCATGTTGCTAGAAATCCTGTTGGCAGGACTGTTTCCTTTTACTGCATCACAACTCTGATTCACAGATTTCAGCACTCGGCATGGTTTCCTGTTGCGTCCGGCGGTGCTCTGTCACTCGTCTCTGAATGGAATTCGCTTAGTGCAGATCCAGAACTTACTCAGCAGCTGACCTCTGAGTGTGGTAATTGGTGCGATATTGCATCTCGAAGTGTGGAAAACTACGAGCAGAAAGGGAAAAGTCACCGGGATGGAAAAAGTACAAAGGAGCTGTCTCTCAGTGAGCCCACATGACCCACATGACCCACTCAAAAACAGACACATGGCCTCAGACATTAGCATTAAGCTTAAGCTGACTGTTGTAGTTGATTCTGTGTTACAGCATGTCGTGGCCGTCACAAAAAACTTGTATCTCCAGAACGGCAGCTTTACAGGAGAAGGGGAAAAACAGCTTAGCTTTCAATGGAAGTCAATGTGAAAAGATTCGGTTGCAGGTCATTTTGGAGCATTTCTATTGGTCCATTCTTTATGAAATTCTAATACAGTATAAAAATAACTGCCAGACTCAGATTATGGAGAAAAGTGAAAACCAACAACAATGAAGATATGAAAGCTTGTCTTTCAGCCAATCACCAGCCAACACCTGTGTTAAAAGACGTCTATTGCCTCTTCCAGGCCGGCTGGCTAGTCGGTCCGTCAGTATTAATATAGTATAATATAGTTATATAGTATTATTATTATATATATAATTAGTATAGTTAATATATTATCATATATTAATGTAGTATAATTAATATATATAGTTAGTATAGTATAATATATATATATAGTTAGAATAGTATAATATTGTAATATAGTATAATTAATATATATAGCTAGTATAGTATAATATAGTAATATAGTATAATTAATCCAGAATAATATAGTAATGTGGTTTAATTACTATATATATATAATTAGTATAGTTAATATAGTATAATATAGTAATATAGTATAATGAATATAGTATAATGAATATAGTATCATATAGTAATATAGTATAATTAATCCAGAACAATATACTAATGTAGTATAATTACTATATATAGTTAGTATAATTAATATAGTATAATTAATATAGCATAATTCATATAGTATCATATAGTAATATAGTATAATTAATCCAGAATAATATAGTAATGTGGTTTAATTACTATATATATATATAATTAGTATAGTTAATATAGTATCATATAGTAATATAGTATAATTAATATATATAGTTAGTATAATTAATATAGTATAATTGTATTCACCTATTAAGGCACCCAAGGACAAAATGTCACATAAAAGTGAAGTCAAGCCTGAAGAACGGTCTCAGCTCGCCCAGCACTGCTACCACAGTTTTTTCACTGCCCACAACCCTGTTATCAATAACCCGGAGCTCTAACCCATGTGAGGATTTGATTGCCAGGATGTTGGATAACGATCACTACCCCACCTCATCAACCCCAACCTCATCCCAACCTTTAAACCTATTCCAGACAGCTCAGTGCTTCTGGGGGCTTTATACCCCTCTATAAGCCCAAGCCTGGCATTTTTAGGTATGGAGCCAATAGGGTCATGCTTATTTATCAGCATCAATGAGTCCTGTAGTATTGGTAATGCTTCTCTACAAGGACAAGACATGCTGTGCATTCATTGGAAGGGATGTCCTGTATTTGGACATGTAGTGTAGATGACTGGAAAGAACAGCCCTGGGGAGTTGCTGAGAACGGACAGAGGGTGTGGATAGACTGTCCTACAGCACTGTAGTGTTATTAGAGGGCAGGAGGGACTCCTCAAATGTCATGATGGTGACCAAAAGAGCCACAACCCTGTGTGCTACCCTAACCCTGGCCTGGCTTTGGTGTACAGACACCTTCAAGTGTTGTATTATTAACTGCTGATGATTCAGATGATGATTCAGTGAGTCATGTTAGCTGAGTTTTTAAAATGGAAACAAAAAAATAGTAAGTGTTGGTCCATCACGTAATCAGAGAAGAGGAAGGACAGCTAACACACATTTGCTAGGGTTGCACAGCGGCAGTGTTAGGAAACAGTGCCAGAAGTGGACAGTTTAAAGCCATTCTCTCCAGGAAATGACACATAGAGGCTTCTAGAAAGTGATTTACTCTCTCAGCAAAAAGGAGTCCAAAAAGACCCTTTGACCCATTTTTGGAGCCACATAGAACCAAACACTCCCAACAGCACGGTTCTTTACACCACCAGAAACAGTTCACTGACTTGGCTACTGCACTCTTAGCCACCAGAACCAGAACGTTTGGTCCTCAGGTTCCACGTTAGCCTCACATATGGATGCCCACCAGGGTCAGTGATGGGACCAGGAGGGGTTAAACATGGGCCCCATCTGGGTTGTACACTGCACATTAAGGCTTAGCTGGGACCCCTGTGAGATTAAGGTGGGCTGTAACACTATGGCCCATTTGGGAATTAACAACACCTGCACAAACCCACCTGGAACCCACCTAGCTAGCCCATGTTCCACCCGTGTGAGCCCCACCAAACTCTACTGACCAAGAGACACGATTCTACTGACTCTACTGACCAAGAGACAAGACTCTACTAACTCTACTGACCAAGAGACAAGACTCTACTGACTCTACTGACCAAGAGACACGATTCTACTGACTCTACTGACCAAGAGACAAGACTCTACTGACTCTACTGACCAAGAGACACGATTCTACTGACTCTACTGACCAAGAGACAAGACTCTACTGACTCTACTGACCAAGAGACACGATTCTACTGACTCTACTGACCAAGTGACAATACTCTACTGTCTCTACTGTCCACAAGACAAGACTCTACTGACTCTACTGACCAAGAGACACAATTCTACTGACTCTACTGACCAAGTGACAATACTCTACTGTCTCTACTGTCCACAAGACAAGACTCTACTGACCAAGAGACACGATTCTACTGACTCTATTGACCAAGTGACAATACTCTACTGTCTCTACTGTCCACAAGACAAGACTCTACTGTCTCTACTGTCCACAAGACAAGACTCTACTGTCTCTACTGTTCAAGAGACAAGACTCTACTGTCTCTACTGTCCACAAGACAAGACTCTACTGTCTCTACTGTTCAAGAGACAAGACTCTACTGTCCAAGAGACAAGACTCTACTGACTCTACTGACCAAGAGACAAGACTCTACTGTCCACGAGACAAGACTCTACTGTCTCTACTGACCAAGAGACATGACTCTACTGTCTTTACTGTCCACGAGACAAGACTCCACTGTCTCTACTGACCAAGACAAGACTCTACTGTCTCTACTGACCAAGTGACAAGACTCTACTGTCTCTACTGACCATGAGACATGACTCTACTGTCTCTACTGACCAAGACAAGACTCTACTGTCCAAAAGACAAGACTCTACTGTCCAAAAGACAAGACTCTACTGACTCTACTGACCAAGAGACAAGACTCTACTGTCTCTACTGACCAAGAGACATGACTCTACTGTTTCTACTGTCCACAAGACAAGACTCCACTGTCTCTACTGACCAAGACAAGACTCTACTGACTCTACTGACCAAGAGACAATACTCTACTGTCTCTACTGTCCACAAGACAAGACTCTACTGACTCTACTGACCAAGAGACACGATTCTACTGACTCTACTGACCAAGTGACAATACTCTACTGTCTCTACTGTCCACAAGACAAGACTCTACTGTCTCTACTGTTCAAGAGACAAGACTCTACTGTCCACGAGACAAGACTCTACTGTCTCTACTGACCAAGAGACATGACTCTACTGTCTTTACTGTCCACGAGACAAGACTCCACTGTCTCTACTGACCAAGACAAGACTCTACTGTCTCTACTGACCAAGTGACAAGACTCTACTGTCTCTACTGACCATGAGACATGACTCTACTGTCTCTACTGACCAAGACAAGACTCTACTGTCCAAAAGACAAGACTCTACTGTCCAAAAGACAAGACTCTACTGACTCTACTGACCAAGAGACAAGACTCTACTGTCTCTACTGACCAAGAGACATGACTCTACTGTTTCTACTGTCCACAAGACAAGACTCCACTGTCTCTACTGACCAAGACAAGACTCTACTGACTCTACTGACCAAGAGACAATACTCTACTGTCTCTACTGTCCACAAGACAAGACTCTACTGACTCTACTGACCAAGAGACACGATTCTACTGACTCTACTGACCAAGTGACAATACTCTACTGTCTCTACTGTCCACAAGACAAGACTCTACTGTCTCTACTGTTCAAGAGACAAGACTCTACTGTCCAAGAGACAAGACTCTACTGTCTCTACTGACCAAGAGACATGACTCTACTGTCTCTACTGTCCACGAGACAAGACTCCACTGTCTCTACTGACCAAGAGACATGACTCTACTGTCTCTACTGACCAAGAGACATGACTCTACTGTCTCTACTGTCCACGAGACAAGACTCCACTGTCTCTACTGACCAAGACAAGACTCTACCGTCTCTACTGACCAAGTGACAAGACTCTACTGTCCAAAAGACGAGACTCTACTGTCCAAGAGACAAGACTCTACTGTCCAAGAGACAAGACTCTACTGTCCACAAGACAAGACTCTACTGTCTCTACTGTTCAAGAGACAAGACTCTACTGTCTCTACTGTCCAAGAGACATGACTCTACTGTTTCTACTGTCCACAAGACAAGACTCCACTGTCTCTACTGACCAAGACAAGACTCTACTGACTCTACTGACCAAGAGACAATACTCTACTGTCTCTACTGTCCACAAGACAAGACTCTACTGACTCTACTGACCAAGAGACACGATTCTACTGACTCTACTGACCAAGTGACAATACTCTACTGTCTCTACTGTCCACAAGACAAGACTCTACTGTCTCTACTGTTCAAGAGACAAGACTCTACTGTCCAAGAGACAAGACTCTACTGACTCTACTGACCAAGAGACAAGACTCTACTGTCCACGAGACAAGACTCTACTGTCTCTACTGACCAAGAGACATGACTCTACTGTCTCTACTGTCCACGAGACAAGACTCCACTGTCTCTACTGACCAAAACAAGACTCTACCGTCTCTACTGACCAAGTGACAAGACTCTACTGTCCAAAAGACGAGACTCTACTGTCCAAGAGACAAGACTCTACTGTCCAAGAGACAAGACTCTACTGTCCACAAGACAAGACTCTACTGTCTCTACTGTTCAAGAGACAAGACTCTACTGTCTCTACTGTCCAAGAGACAAGACTCTACTGTCTCTACTGTCCAAGAGACAACTTTGTCTCTGCACTTTGTCTCTGCAGGGACTAGACAATCTGTGTGTGTGTTTGCATCTGCACATCTACATCAGTAGCTAAATGATTTCGTTACAAGGGGTGTCCATAAATATTTGGACATATAGTGTATCTCCAAGTATCTGTGAGCGAAGATTGACTTTTTCATGAAATTTCCATGAAATGAAAGTGCACACAGGAATACATGGATGGACACCTGAGAAAGGTAACTATGGTGACAGACTGTCAGATCAAACAGACTGGTTTCTGTGTTAACTGAGCTAGATCAGTTGCATGGTGTTGCTTTTGACCCGTTCCGCCCACCACAGTCCAGTGAGTAAAAGGCAGTCAGGCAGAGAGGCAGCAGGCAGAGAGGCAGGCAGAGAGGCAGCAGGCAGGAAGTAGCCTGGTATTGGTTAATCAGGTTGTGTGAGTTGAGTGGCCACACGGCGTCTTCCACGCTGACGAAACTTCACGGGTTGGATGTTTGTTTTGGGCGTCGATACGCAACGTAACACAAAAAAAAGCCGTGGGTGAATGTGATCAACCGGAGAGCTTAAAACCGAGGATGGGAGACCTGCTGTCTCGCATGGCACCGACGGAGCTGAAGAGAGAGGAGGGCGCTCGAGCCGAGCCCTACAACATGCTGCTGGAAACGGACACCACGCTGCGCACTCAGCGCGCCCTGAAGCGCGAGCTGTGCGTCACGCGCGCCGCTGTCATCGTCCTCGTCCTGCTTCTGGCGCTGTGCTTGTGCTTGATGTTCTTCGTGCAAAACCCCGCGTGCAAGGTAGGACTGGGCTGCTTACTTAAAAAAAAATATTTGATCGATTATAAAACGAATTCGTCACGTGATCGTCACGGTAACCTTCAACAGTCATTCATTGACGTGGGGTCAGTTCGATGCACGCGGATCTTCTTAAAGCGCGTGGAAGGTACTAGTGCTCGTGTTAGTGGTACACACCTCCTAGCGTAAGCGCGTGCTTTTCACTTTTACTGCACGCTGTTTATTTGGCCACAGGCAGTAAAGACAGATATGATCTTCCTCATATTAAAGCCATATGACTTTAATGCGTCATCATCATCTTAATAACCTCGTATAGCAAGAACTGTGCTGGTGCAGAAGATTAGCTTCACGTGAACCATTTCAGAGCAGAGTGAAGGGAAGCGCATCTCGCGCTTGGTTCTGGACTTTGTTTATTTGACCAAAGACAGCAAGGTCAGACACGCACTTCTACAACTTCTGAGCAACAAAAAAGGTTCTACATGGTGCTTTGACTCGTGACAATAGTGGAACCGTTCTAGTCGACCAAGTGGGTTTTTAGAACCACGTGCACGAGAGATTTTCCATCATAGAGAAGAACCTTTTCATCAAAGATCCGTTTAGGCATCCAGAGAGTCCCTCTCAGTGGTCATTTTGTAAAAGCAATGGTTCTGCATAAGAAATGTCTTTTTGTTTCATCCATCTTCAAAGAACTTTCTACACATAGAACCATTTCAGCATTTGAGTTCTTTTAATAGATTTATTGGATCTTTGTCTGGTGAAATGATTCTTTGCTTGGTTAAATTAAATGGATCTTTGCTTGTTTAAATGGATCTTTGCTTGGTTAAATGGTTCTTTGCTTGGTTAAATGGTTCTTTGCTTGGTTAAATGGTTCTTTGCTTGGTTAAATGGATCTTTGCTTGGTTAAATGGATCTTTGTTTGTTTAAATGGATCTTTGCTTGGTTAAATGGTTCTTTGCTTGGTTAAATGGTTCTTTGCTTGGTTAAATGGATCTTTGCTTGGTTAAATGGATCTTTGTTTGTTTAAATGGATCTTTGCTTGGTTAAATGGATCTTTGCTTGGTTAAATGGATCTTTGCTTGGTTAAATTAAATGGATCTTTGCTTGGTTAAATGGATCTTTGCTTGGTTAAATTAAATGGATCTTTGCTTGGTTAAATGATTCTTTGCTTGGTTAAATTAAATGGATCTTTGCTTGGTTAAATGGATCTTTGCTTGGTTAAATTGATCTTTGCTTGGTTAAATGGATCTTTGCTTGGTTAAATGATTCTTTGCTTGGTTAAATTAAATGATTCTTTGCTTGGTTAAATGGATCTTTGCTTGGTTAAATGGATCTTTGCTTCGTTAAATTTATCTTTGCCTGCTTGAATAAATATTTGCTTGGTTAAATGTTTCTTTGTCTGGTTGAATGACTCTTTGCCTGATTTTTTGGATCGTTGTCTGGGGAAATGGTTCTTTGCTTGGTTAAATAAAGTTTTGCTTGGTTGAATGGCTCTTTGTATGGTTGAATGAATCTCTGCCTGGTTAAATGGTTCTTTGCCTGATTTATTGGATCTTTGTCTGGTTAAATGGCTCTTTGTCTGGTTGATTGGTTCTTTGCTTGGTTAAAGGAATCTTTGCCTGATTGAATGAATCTTAGCCTGGTTTGTTGGTTCTTTCCCTGGATAAATGGACCTTCACTACAGAAGAACCCATGAGGAACCCTAAATTGTTCATGATTAAAATGTCCCTACTGTGTTCTACAGCATTGGTGTGACATAACCCAGCCTTTTGTTCTGCACACATTTGATACACAATCCCACAGTCTGCATGAGCCAATTTCTGGGCATGCGTCCGTACAATTACCGGTACTTACTCAGCCTTTTATTGTGGGTTATGATATTACCCTAATACATCCCAACTGCATGCCGTACCAATGGTAGTAATGTGTTAACGGCGTTACATTGTGGGAAGATCTATCCTTTAAAGACCTTGGGGGAGTTTGCTTGGCCCTGAAGACCAATTGGAGGACTGGTTTGAGAACTACAGCTCTAGAACTACAGCAGGACCAGTGCTGAGATCTTTACTGTGAGCTGTGGAGATGCTCAGAACCAACAGCTGCAGTACCATCAAATAAAGCCTGGAACCAGCAGGGAAGCGACAGTGGGAGCTTGGGAACCAGAGCTGCTCTAGAACATGTCTGGTGAAGCTGTAACTTGTTTGACTTGAAATGCAGTATGCATGTCTTGCAGACCTCATTACTGAGTATTAGTTGAGGAACTGCATCCATAAGGCCTTAAAATGCTGGGTTCTTTAGTGTTCCTTTAGGCAATGGAAGAAGCTAAATGCTCAAGTGGTTGTTAAATCAGTGGTTCTTCTCTTCTCATCTCTGGTTTCACTACCAGAACAGTTGGGAATACGCTCTCGTTAAATCTGCAGACCTTCGCCGTTCCCAGCTCTGACGCTGATCCAGTGTAGGTGAAATGAAGGGGTTGCAAGTTTAACCAGATGTCGCCAATGTTTTTGGCCGAGGTGGTTGCATTTCCCTGCACCCCCTCAATGCTGGCACTACATACAGTAGGATTCTGCATGAGATCTCAAATATGGGATCTGTAAGACACACTAGGACAAGTCTCTAATAGCAGATGGCTTAAAACCATTGGGCCTCGCCTTCCCAGCAAACTTCCACATGTAGACGCAGAACACAGGCTGTGCTAGCTAGGATAATCTGCCAAGCTCTGGCCTAGATTCTTCCCCCCGAAGGCAAACGGCCTGGCTTTTCTGTAAGTCTTTCTGTTTTCACTTCTTGGCAACTTTTCCTCCAACTGCTCGGAGGAGTTCAGGATTGTGCAATCCCAGCTGCTCTGCCCATTTAAAGCTACATCTCCATGAAGTGCTGCTTCGAGGCTACAGAAACGCTCATGTAAGATCTTCCCTGTCTGTTACAGTGCAAGTTAGCAGGTGTGGGACTACGGTCGGCTGGAAAAGGCTTAGACGTCATTTAACAAGCCGATTTACCACCCTGTTATTTCACCATTTGAATGAAAACCAGAAGAAACGCTGAGTTTTCTTTTGTTTTTGGTGAAAAACAAAATACCAAGCCCTGCTGTGATTGGCTCACAGACGCCATATAAATCATAATAGCACAGCACAAAAACACGGACTAGTTCTTCTAGTCTTACCGGATTTTTCCCCCTGGGTTTGGCCTTGTAGGGTCTCACTGGGGCTGTCAGAAAATACGCCAGTGCTGTCCATCCTGATGTGGGTTCAGCTCCAGGCTGCTTCAGCTGAGGGAGTTCAGCTTGTTTTGGAGGCCACAGATGATGGATGAGATGGTAAAAGCTAATCAGCTGTTGTTAGCTTTCAGCCTAGGGCAGATCCCTGTTTGCTTCCCCCAGCTTTCGTTTCATTGGGTGATGATTTTGAGCTCCTTCTCAAAAAGTGAAAACTGGCACTGGAAGACCGCAGAGATCTCGAGAGCAGGTTCCAGTATTCCCATAGCTGGCAGAGTCTGGAGGTGATGAGCTGCTCTCAAGTATCAGCCGTCTAGGGCTTTCTCTAGAGGGCGGGGTTTATGTAAACGTTGGGGTTGTGAATATATAAGGAGTCAAGACTGTGATGTAACAGTTCTGAGGTTTTGGAATTGGCCTGTTTTCCAGCTCTGGTTTGGTTCTGCTGGAGGTTCTTCTGTAGGAGGAACAGCAGTGTTTGAGGTTCCCGGGTCGTCACATCCATGTACTGAACTCTATTCTGCAGCTTTTAAAAGCTGCTGGATAAACAATAGAAACAAGCTAGCAGAGCTTCCAAGACGACCGGTCACTGATCTAACGTCTGTGAACTGTCTCTTTTTCCACAGGACAGAGGACACGACGGCAGGGAAAACGGTAATTCCTCACTTCTCTTCACGATATGACTTTGACAATGCTAACAACAGTTAATGGTAAATTATTGTAGATTTCAGTAACACGCCTTCCCCTCTTTTCCCCCAGAAGCTCAAGATCATCAGATAGTTCAAGCGCAAGTGGCTGCTTATGACCCTGACTCCGACCCTGACCCCAAGCAACCTCCCTCAGCTTCTCTGAAAGGTAACTACACCGTCTTTAACTTACTGTTGGAGGTGAGCAGCATGCAGCGTTCCAGATCTGAGCTTAATCAACCATCTCAGACATTACTGAACTAATTAAATACTGTGTAAGATGTTGAGTCTGCGGCTCCGCCCCCACACAATTTGTTTACTGTTAATGCCCACATGCAGGCTAGGATGCCCCATATCACATGAACTGAGGCCTTCCTGTTCTCTGTGTTGTTGATGATGGGATTTGAGCCTATGATCTCCTGAGTCTCTTAAGAAGCAGGCAGTTAAGCAGTCGCTCCACTCTGAAGCTGGGAAGTCATGTACATTTCTGTTTCTGAGAAGGAAGGGAAGGTAAATTTACTCAGAACTGGGTGCTCTAGACCGGCCCTACAGTCTAACTGCTGCTTGTCAAATCCCAGCAAGGTCTCAGTGCCCCATTCTCAGTTAGGGAAGGTTATGTGATGTAGGGGGCTGGTTCTAATCTGCAGATGGGAATCAACAGTAAACATATTGTGTAGGGGCGGAGCCACAGACCTAACATCTTACTCAGTATTAACCCCTTAACACTCCAAAGCTGTAGGTGTATTACTCAGTAACTACAGGGACTTCTGTACGAACTGGTGGGGCTGTTCCTTTGTAGTAGGGTCACTAGCCAGGGGTCAATTTATGCTTCTGCCTCTGCGTAGCTGCATACCCTACTGTGATTGGCCCGCTTAGTAGCCGGCACTTTTGAATTCTGTTGGATGAGCGTGGGTCATGGAGAGATAAATGGCTGCACTTGATGAACCACATCAGCAAATCCACCTGCATCCCCTTCTCCATGTCTCTCAGCAGCCAGACAAGCACAGACAGTTCACCCTCCTCCTGCCTCGGTTCAGCGGCCGGCCGGACGGACTCTCCTCTCTTCTGACGTCTTTTCTCTCTTTCTTGCAGAGATTTTAGGAAAAGTAAACAACAGCATCCAGCATGACCCGCTCGGTTTCCGCCACACTCGCTTGTAAGCATTAAGAAACCCCTTTGCCTGACGGGTGGCTGCGTAGGCCACTTGCGCAAGCGACACCGCCAACTCTGCGTTGACTCCACACAGACGCATGAATTGGCGTTTAGTGTTCCGAGGAATTAGAGAGAGTTGCTTGCAACAGCAGGAGCCTCTAATCAAAATGTCAGCATTGAAAACAGGCAGAGATCTAAACACAGCGTCGGTGCATAAGGAGGTCCAAACTCTCAGAAATCCTCCTACAGGTCGCTGTAGAGGATCAAATGAACACAGAACAGATGAGAGGAAAGAGGCAGTGGGGTGGTGATTTATCATCTTGTGGGGTGGAGGGAGGTGATGGACGGCTCGTGTCTGTTTGTTTACTTGTGTAAAATGACCGATTTCTTGATACTGTGTCCAAATTTCCTGAAGAATGGACCAATAGAAATGCTCCAAACTGACTCCGATTAAAATCTTCTTGCACTGACATGCATTGAAAGTTAAGAAGGTTTTGAGTCATCTGAAGAGATCATGGGGAAGTGATGATGAAAATTCCAGGACAGCTGCAGTGAAGACACACACACTGCGGACACGGGCCAACTTGCTGATGAAACAGCCTGACGCTTAAAAAGCTGGATAGAATTCAGGGTTGATGGTTAACTGCCGTCAACACTGAACTGACCCAGAGGACATAAATACAGCAGCAGAAAGAGAAAGCCAGTTTCGCAACTTTAATGTCTGTCTGTCTGTCTAAATATCTTTCTATCGTATTCATCTGTCTGTCTGATTACCTGTCTGTCTGTCTACCAGCATGTCTTTTTATCTATCTGTCTGTCTGCACTGCTGGCTACCTGTCTATGTATTTGTCTGGCTATCTATATGTCTGTCTGGCTGCCTGTCTATCTACCCATATGCCTGTCTCTGTTTACCTGTCTGTCTCTTTATTTATTTGCCTGTCATTCTATCTACCTGGCTGGCTACCTTTGTCTGTCAGTCTGTCTGCCTGTCTGTGTATTTGTCTGGCTATCTATATGTCTGTCTGGCTGCCTGGCTATCTATGTGTACGTCTGTCTGTCTGTTTACCTGCCTGCCTGTCTACTTATATGTCTGTCTATCAGTCCATCTACCTGGCTGGCTACCTGAGTCTCTCAGTGCAGTCATGTAAGGTTCCTTTAAGAGAACACCAGCACCATGATTGGTACCATAATTAAGTTCTAATGAATTTCTAATGAAATGTGTCAGTGAAATGTGTCCTGACCGCCTCTCTTTTTGCTCCTTGTATAGTTAACTGTGTCGACATTGCTGCACGTCCAACCGGAAACATCACATGGAAGGAAAAACAGCCCACGGTTGGTTTCACCCTGCAAGGCGAGTCTTTGGTCATTCCTAAAGACGGGATGTACAGAATCTCGCTGCAGGTCACCTACAGGAACACAGATACTAAACGAGAGTCTCAGCAGATCATGCTGTCCCACAGCGTCGTGGTGTATTACAAAGGCTCCCCGAACCAGTCCAGAACCTTCCTGGAGGTCTTTGAATACATCTACTGGAAAGACTTCATGTGGAAAAAAACCAAGTACTCTCAAGACGTCCTCAACCTGCAAAAGGGGGACATACTCACGGTGCAGGCAAGCAACCTGTCCTTCATAGACTGCGGAGGGGACGTGGGGGCCAAAACGTTCCTCATGGCCCATTACGAGCCAACAGGTTAGGCCGTGACGGGGTTGTAAATACTTCGGGGTTGTACTTTACTTCTATTGATATGAGTAGTAATGTTGTGTCTTTCTTCCACTACTTGTATATCTTTGTACAGAGAAACCTCTGCCCTGTGGGAGAGGATCGGGATGCTATGCATAGTTTAACCCTTAGATGTCAGTTTTCCTCAACCTGCTTTCATTTTAGAGGCCTTATTTCCACTTATTTCACCGAAACAAGTGGAGAAATATTCGAAACTATCAGTCCATCCCACATCAGTCATCAGTGTCAGTAAGTGTATTGTTATTTTCATCAGATTTGAAGGTGCTGTGATGTGTACAGCTGTGGTCTATGGTTGAAAATAAGCGGACTCTATCATTTTTGCGAGGTTTTTGTCTAACAGATAGATATAGTACAAACCCAGCGCAGCTGCTGTTCATTGTGCAAAACCGCAGTGCTAAGACACATTGACTCCAGGATAAACGCCAGGAGAGCTGGACCAAGGCCTTACGCTGAGTCTATGCTCACGTCTCATTTCTTGCTCAGGTCAGATCGGTGCTTCTCAATGGTTCAGGGTGGTGTTCAGTCAGGCAGCTCAAATCAGATCAATCATTCAGCATGTCCAGTTTGAGCAGGACGGGGTTTCTGCTGTCGGAACAGCAACAGGTTCGTTTTCCTGGTCAGATTTAAGCCACGTTTGCATGTGGTTTCAAATCTGATTCAGATTTCTGGACACTGACTTGTGCTTTTCTAGTGCGGCCCACACCCTGAGGTGGAACGGAACTCTTTTCTGCAATAACCTGGCATCTCACTTTTTGCCATTTTTATACTTTTTAGCATCATTTGAATGTGGCCATACTTTAATCTGCGACCAAATACCAGGATGATTGGACCAATAGAAATGCTGCAAAATAAATAAAATATTAAATCTTTTTACATTGACTTGGAAATAAGATCGACAGTGGGAGGAAGGGTGGAGGAAGAAGGGGGTTGGAGGTGGCTGCGAATTTTCTTAGATACTGTTAAAGTTGGAAACGAGGGTAATATATGGGGCTGGGGGGCCAGGAGAAGGAGTTTGGGGCTTGGTCCATCTCCCAAAATGTAGTTTTTCCCCCAGTGTCCAATTAAAAAAAATAAAAATAAATAAATATCCAAACTTTTGACTGACCAATAGAAATAGTTTACAAGTTTGAGGCTAGGCCTCAGAGCTGAAGCAATCAGTACAGATATCCACTACAAGCAGGGACGGTGCGAATGTTTGTGGTCCAGATTTGGCTGGTTTGTTCTCACTAAGGACAGATATGAGTCACTTAGGCTTTGTTCATATCGCAGGACAATTCGGATTCATTTCTTAAATCATTTTGAAAATGAGGGATCAGATTTCTTGCTGCGAGAGATCAAATCTGATCCCTCATTTTCTAAATTTGATTTAAGATATGAATCTGATTTGTCCAGCGATATGAACAAAGGCTAAGTGACCCATTTCTGTCCTTAGTACGAACAAACCGGCCAAAACTGGACGATTCAGTAACCTAAAGTAAGTCTAAACCCAGATCTGCCCGTTTCTATTAAAGTGGCCACAAATCAGATACGTTACCAGTCCAGGACCATGTGTGGAAGTGGCTCAGATCTGATTTGAAAAGTTTTGGTATTTTTCTCTAGAAAACATCAGATTTGTGTCACTGAAGGGTCAAAATGTCTGATTTGTGTCATTTCTACCTTTTTAAGAAACTACGGAAACTTTCCCAAAAATTCTTTTACAGAAATGTTATCGTCATATTTCATAGCGAGATGTGGCTGTGCTGTTTGGGGGACGTCACAGAGTCTGGAAATGCTCCAGAGTCTGTTCCAGAACGTGAAAGAAAACACTATGCATTATGCTGTTCAGAATGTTGTATATACTCAGTTTACATATGCTATATTTTTATGTTGAAATGAAAAGCTCTTATTAAATAAAGTATATTAAAAATAATATATTCATTTTGTTTGTCTTCATTAACCCCAGAGGTTCAGAGTTTCAGAAAGCAAATGCAAGTAAGCCTTCATCTAGCCATCATGCTTTGATGCTGTTATCTAGGGTTGCAAAGGGGTGGAAAAATGCAGATACATTTCCAGTAAATTACCAGTAAAAAAAAGATGAGTGTCAGGTTTCTAGAAATCCTCTGGACATCTGCTGCACATGTGATGCAGGAATAAGCAGTGCATGCAGAGGGGGTGGTCTCGATAGCCCTTCAGTGCGTGATGTGCTATGTGCCTGGGACTGAGGAGCAGCTTTGCTATTCAACTGTTATGATATCATATCGCATTATTTTATCCATTATTATGCTTCAATATATTATATCAGTTATTTTTTAATGAAAACATGTACGTTTCTCACCCTTAGCTTAAAATATTCCCATTTTATTCCCAAACAATCCTGTTAATTCCCATGGTACATTTCCCAACTTTGAAAATTTCTGGAATTTTCTTTTCCTGATGTATTTTCCTACCTGCATATTTATTTATTTTTTTATTTCTGGGCAATTTACATTAAACAGACCCATTCTGCACTTCTCACAATCCACCATTTCCTCCTGAACAGAACACACACACTATACCCTGTATGTACACTACCGGATAATTACATTGCAGATAGATCTAGGATTGGTGTATACGCTGTATAGTACAATGCTAGTGTATATAAATCATGAATCAATCTTCTCTAACAATAAGACACACGTACTGAGGCCTACAGTACAGAAACATCAGTCATCTTTGACAGTCTGACAATTTACTGCTAATCACTCGACTTGACGTCGGACTGTAAACGAACGAGTTCTTCATACCAGGCCTTTTTGTGCACAGATGTGGAAAAATTACCTGTGCCTGGGGGATTTACCATGGCTGGGTGTGCTGTTCACATTTTCCCCACAGCGGTTTAACTGGTTTACTTATGAAGATACGCCCCCATCACAAACATCTACAGCTTCAGGGGTGTTTGAATGGTGCACTAGTTGTCTATAGAGCCATTCACAAAAAACGTTTGAGTTGCTGTAACCTGTCATAGAGGTTATATATATATATATATATATATATATATATATATATATATATATATATATGTATAAGTGTTACTTCACTAAAGCTACAGAAGCTGGAAGCCTTGGTGTAGTCATGGATGATCAGTTGGATTTCTGACTTGGCCATGCAGATTTCTCCTGTTCAACAACCTTCCTCTCTAGAGAGGCCACCCAGGTGCTCGGTCTCTCCTCACTGGCTTCCTGTAGCTGCTGCCCAGCTCATCAGATTCAAACCTCTGACTCTGGCCTACTACGCCAAGACTGGACCGGCCAGCCCCTCCGTACTTGATGGCGATGGTCAAAAGCCGATCTGCACCAAGAGCCCTTCCAGCTTCAAGTACGGCTCGGCTCGACCCGCCATCCTTTAAGATCCACGGAAGACGAGCGTCCAGAATTTTTTCTGTCCTGCACCGAAGTGGTGGAACGAGCTTCCCCTGGGTGTCCGAACAGCAGAGTCCAACGCTCGCTGTCTTCAAACCCAGACTGAAGACCCTCCTCTTCTGAAAGTACTCAGGTGAAGAGAAGAGTATTATGGTCTCCATATTGACTTGTGTTTAGTAGAGTCTAAGATTAGAGGAGCTTTGAATTTTAGTCTAATTGTTTTTATTTTAAACTAGCTGAGGTTATTCTTCAGTAAACAGTGAAGCTCTTATGTAAATCGCTCTGGAGAAGTAAATGTAAATGTCTCTTATCTGAACTCTAGAAGAACCTTAGAAGAAGAACAGGTGTGATCATAAAAGTCCTCGTTTGTACAGTACCAGTCAAACGTTTGGACACACCAGGTTAAATGTGTGCTGATCATCCAATCTGGATGGTGGGTGACCATATTTTTGTTTTCAGATAAGAGGACACTGAGGGACACACAGGTATGTCCACTGTAGGCCTACGTTGTAGGTTGAGCTGAAGGAAGCTGACTGGGTCATACAGGCTATTGTTAAGGCTGTTTATTGGTTTCACTTAATAACTAAGCGTGTGTGTGTGTGTGTGTGTGTATTAATGTTACACACACACACACACACACTGCCATTGCTGTCATTAAATCTTAAATTAAAAACGGAATCATCTGGAAATGAGCACGCATTGACTGTCCACATGATTGCAGTAGAAGACAGACCAGACACCATAATGCAGGAAAGTCAGGCATTTTCCCGGAGTATAGCCGCTTGTGGTCGATTCATCCGTGCGTCATCCTCTCCATCTATTAGCAGACTGTGATTGAGGCCATCCTGCTTCCGGCCGGCCAAAGGGAAACGTGTTTGAGGCTGGAAGCCTCTGATGGAAGTCGGCTAGAGTAAGTGTTTCTTGTAGATCCAGCTCCAGAAAGGCCTGCTCACATATAGCATCATTATGTGATATAGGGCAACATATGGATTTTAGATATATGTGACATATATTAGAATATATGAACTGTCCTTATGTCTCTATATCATCACTGTAATGCAACAGACTTGCATCTCCAAAAGAGAAACTTTAAAGGAGAGGTCCCACATTCTGTGCTGTCCCACATTTCACTTTCTGACAGAGGGCTCGTGAATAAGTGCGGTCCAGCTGAGGGAATGAGGCGCTGTCTGTATGATGAGAGGATCGTTGGTTAGAATCCTGGTCTTGCTGCTAGCCATCGGCAGCCGGGGCCCAGAGAGAGCACAGGTGGCCTTGCTCTGTCCAGGGTGGGTAGATGTCGCGCTCCCCTGACATCGCTTTGCTGCGGTGCTGGCCTCGGTGCGGTGCTGCTCCCTGGTGAGGTTGCATCGGCGGCAGTTGAATGGCTTGACTGTGCATGCGTCAGAGGGAGCGTGTGTTGGGGGGGTACGTACGGGTTGGGTAATTGGCGGTCCAAATTGGAGAGGAAATGGACATCAGCTGTGATGTTAATTAATAATGAATGAATGAATGAATGAATGAATTAATTAATTAATTTACTCCATATATGACAGCTTATATATGTGACTATGTGATAAAGATAATTGCATACATTCCATAAAATATCATTAATATATATCATGATATCCATATTTAGCCCCATATCAGATGTCTGTATGGGGAAGGATTTGAATCCAGTATATTCAGACTTGGGCCATGGCTTTTCAGTGTACTAAAATGCGTGCTTAACAGTTGTACTACATGCACCTCCTGTGACTGAGTAGGAGTGACTCACCGATATTACATTTTTCCATGGTTATTAAGTTGATTGAGGCTAAATAACGAACCGTATTTCCCGGACTTACAGATTTATTGGAGTCACTGCTGTCACGATATCATCTCATAGTTAACCGCAACGCTGACGTAACACGGAGAAGAGCAGACCTGTGGCGTGCCTCAAGGTGCAGTGCTGAGTACTCTGTCAATCTTCTGGAAAAACTTCAAAAAGAAATATAAAAAAGAGTGGATTGTTAACGGTAATAAGATTTCCCTTTCCTTCAATTAAGAACACATTTAGGAACAAATCTATCTATCTCTCTACACTTAATGGACAAAAGTATTGAGACACCTGCTCCTTCATTGTTTCTTCTGAACAAAGTTGAGTTTCTCCTGCTTCTGTTGGAGTTACTGTCTCTACTGTCCAGAGAAGAAGACATTCTACTAGACCATTGCAGTGAGGATTTGATTGCATTCAGCGACAAGAGCGTTAGTAAGGTCAGGATGTTGGATCAACACCAACTCCCCAACTCATCCCAAAAGTACTTGATGGAGCTCCACCACCTCATTCCAGAGAACACAGTTCTTCCACTGCTCCGCAGCTCCTCAATGCTGGGGGACTTTATACCCCTTTAGCTCACGCCTGGTATGTTTAGACATTGTGCCAATAGGCTCATGTTGATCTGCTCCAGAGAGTCCTATTCTATTGGCAGTGTTTTGTAGCAGTAGTATGTTATTACAGCATTAATGGACTTTGATCTATTTATCTTCAACTGGTTCAAAACAAACAAACAAAGCGAAAAGCTAGAACCCGCAGTTGGTACTCTGGCTGACTGACTGCAAAATATGACACTCTCTGATTCAGAGAGCATAAGTGTTTGCCTGCAGGTCCTACATGATTTGTGAAATAATTGGCAGGCAGGCTCAAATTTGCAGCGCTGACAAACCGGTTATAGGAACTGAGTGAGATAAGCTTGGGTTGTACGATTATTGATTGCTAGAGGAAGGAGGTGGGGGTGGAAAGAAAATAGGCCTTCAGGTTTTTATAGTGTAAGCGGCCTGAGTTCAAACCTAAAGTCCATCCACCCCCATGCTTCCTGTAGCCTTTTACAAGTTGAAGGCACTCATGAACTTGAAGCCCCTTTACAATCCCTGGGATTCATTACTACTGATTTGTATCACACGTTATGGCTCATTATTTCCGGTCCATACCTCAACAACAACCAAGCTCACAGCATAGACCATGTGGGTGGGACTTTACAGAACTAGGTTTCTTCGAGGTCATGGTCAATGATCAATTCCACTTATCTAATGCTCGGAATGTAGTTCATAAAGTCTTACTAAATAGCTGAAAGGTAGACTAGCTACAAGTAAAATGGCATTGATAATATTACCACATTTTCATAAAAACATTACTGACAGTCGCAAAGGCCCTAACATATAACCCGGTGGGACTCACCCACACAAGCTATGCCAAACCAAACAGTTACCAAATACATTACAATAGTTTCTGCACTGGAAACTAATAACTGAATAATAAACCTAGGCTTCATGGGGTCAAATCTTCGAATACTACTATAACCACCCAGAATTAAAGCCCAGCACATTAGACTTTAGATTAGAGGATTGTAGCCATTTATAGGTTGAAGGCTCCCATGAACTTAAAGCCACTTTACAATCCCTGGGATTCATTACTACTGATTTGTAACCAAGCTCACACCCTAGACCACGTGGGTAGGACCTTACAGAACTAGGTTCCTTCGAGGCCATGGTCAGTTTCACTGAAAGTCTTACTAAATAGCTCATCAACTGAATGGTAAAGTGGCATTGGCAATATTACCACACTTTCATAACAACATTACTGTTATAATTACCATCAGTTTCAAATGCCCTAACACATACTCCCACACATATGTGGGACTCCACAAGCTATGCGAAACCAAACGGTTACCAAACTGAATAATGAAGCTAGAATGTATGGGGTCAAAAAAATAAGTCCTTTGGTGGCCTAAAAGCCCCTAAAAGCCCCAAATTTCAGATAGTTTTCTTGTAAATCAACTTAAATACATACTTAAATAGTTGTAGCTCCGCACATCAGACAGATTATGGATCAACAGGCAATGACATGCAATAAGGTACCACTGATCAGTCAATCAATCAAAACCATCCGTCCTTTAACAATATAATGACCCATCCCCCCCTTTGGAAACAACCCGACATTTATCCAGATGTTTAAAATGGGATCTGCAAGCTCAGCAACCAGTATACCCAGCTGTCAACACACCCCGGACACCTATGTTCACAAAATGCACTGCACATCTTTTGATCTTTTGGCAAGATGTCCTTTTCCTGCATGAATATTCCCACTTTAACTCAGTAATGGCAATACGACAACAGAGTACAATAAAGCACTTGCTATATGCGCCAATCATTGCCCAAAAAACAGCATTCTTGGGAACTGTGAAACAATAATAACCTTAGCATTAATCGCTGGACAAATCTATTAATGCACCAAATATCAAAGGGGAAACTCTCAGAATCCAACAACAACAAAAAAACACTAGCTCAGACCCAGTCTGGGCACCTCAGATAAAACCCAATCAGCAAGTGCCAAAATGACCAAGCTTTTAAAAAAATACCCCATCCCCCCCCAGAGGCAAACCGCAAAACCACAAACTACAAACACAAGGTGGTAGCAACTTCGGCCTCCTGCAGATGGTGCTGCTCAGTCCAAGAATGAAAGACCATTGGCTGGCAGGTCTCACAGCAGCCAATGAAGCAACACTGGACTGTGAACCTTCTGCTAATGCCACTCTTATGTGGTTCGCCAGCCTCTGAGACATTGCTCTTGTGGATTTGTAAAACAGCTAGGATAGTTAAGGCCAATATAAGAACAAAGCATTTGATGACTGAGTCGTGTGTCTGAGAAGTGTGTAGAAGGCGCTCCTATAGTATCTAAATCTCCTCTTGGTGGCGCAATAGAGCACAGTTTTAAAGCAGATCAACAGCTCACAGTGAGAGCTAGCCAGGCTACTCCCTCAAGTACAGCTTTCAAACATGGTGGAGGTAGTTTCACAGTTCTGTACAGTGCAGTGAGCTTCCAAGCGCAATGCAAAGCGCCCCAACTTTTAAGGGGGACCAGTTTGGGGACGGCCCCTTCCTCTTCCAACATGACTGCCCACCAGTGCACAAAGCAAGGTCCCTAAAGACATGGATGAGCAAGCTTGACTGGCCCGCACAGAGTCCTGACCTCAACCCGATAGAACAGCTTCGGGATGAATTAGAGCAGAGGCTGCGAGCCAGGCCTTCTCGTCCAACATCATCTGGAAGAACTCCTAAACCTTGTGGAAAGCCTTCCCAGATAAGATGAAGCTGTTATAGCTGCAGAGGGAGGCCTGACATCATATTGAATCTAATGGATTAGGAATGGGATGTCACTCAAGTTCATATGTGATGAATACTTTTGGCAATATTGTGTGTATCTGTATTCGTCAAAGATTATTACTTTTTTAATTAAGCAACCTCCCGGAGCGTTTGCTGTGACATGGGCCCATTAACCCGTGCCAGACACTCCAGACAAAGACATCCTTTCTCTAATCTACACCTGCATTCAAAAAAAGTGCTTCTGTACACAAGCTACTTCCTGTGCAGGTGTTGTCCTGGCAGGTACAGAGTCATTTCTAACAATACCGCTCCCTTTTTCACACTTGTGTGTAAATTTCACTGCAATGACTCAGCAATGATGCAAGCGCAATAGACTGGAGTAAACACATTCCAGAGCTGGCCTTCAGACACACTCGCACACACACTCGCACCTGGGAGGCTGGTCCTATCACGCTTTAAAAAAAGGCTTGCTCTTTTTTTTTTAGCAAAAGGATCTGTGGGTTTATCCTTTCTTTGGTGACTCTATGGAAACTTTCTCTACCCAAAAATGAAAGACCATTGGCTGGCAGGCCTCACATCAGCCAGTGAAGCAACACTGAACTGTGAACCTTCTGCTAATTATGTGGTTCGCCAGCCTCTGAGACATTGCTCTCGTGAATTTGTACAACAGCTAGGGTATTTACGGCCAATATAAGAACATAGCATTTGATGACTGAGTCGTGTGCCTGAGAAGCGTGTAGAAGGCCCTCCTATTTTATGTGAATCTCCTCTTGGTGGCGCAATAGAGCACAGTTTAATAGAGCAGATCAAAAGCTCACAGTGAGAGCTAGCCAGGCTACTCCCTCAAGTACAGCTTCCAAACATGGCAGAGATAGTTTTGCATACACTGTTACAAGTTACCTAAGACCCCCAGAGTAATCAATGAGAGACTTAACTCACAGTAAAAACTAGCCAGGCTAAAGTACAGCTTCCAAACATGGTGGAGGTAGTTTCGCATACACTGTTACAAGTTACCTAAGACCCCCAGAGTAATCACTGAGAGACTTAACTCACAGTAAAAGCTACCCACGCTAAAGTACAGCTTCCAAACAAGACATTGCTCTTGTGGATTTGTACAACAGCTAGGATAGTTAAGGCCAATATAAGAACAAAGCATTTGATGACTGAGTCGTGTGTCTGAGAAGTGTGTAGAAGGCGCTCCTATAGTATCTAAATCTCCTCTTGGTGGCGCAATAGAGCACAGTTTTAAAGCAGATCAACAGCTCACAGTGAGAGCTAGCCAGGCTACTCCCTCAAGTACAGCTTTCAAACATGGTGGAGGTAGTTTCACAGTTCTGTACAGTGCAGTGAGCTTCCAAGCGCAATGCAAAGCGCCCCAACTTTTAAGGGGGACCAGTTTGGGGACGGCCCATTCCTCTTCCAACATGACTGCCCACCAGTGCACAAAGCAAGGTCCCTAAAGACATGGATGAGCAAGCTTGACTGGCCCGCACAGAGTCCTGACCTCAACCCGATAGAACAGCTTCGGGATGAATTAGAGCAGAGGCTGCGAGCCAGGCCTTCTCGTCCAACATCATCTGGAAGAACTCCTAGACCTTGTGGAAAGCCTTCCCAGATAAGATGAAGCTGTTATAGCTGCAGAGGGAGGCCTGACATCATATTGAATCTAATGGATTAGGAATGGGATGTCACTCAAGTTCATATGTGATGAATACTTTTGGCAATATTATTTGCATACACTGTTACAAGTTACCTAAGACCCCCAGAGTAATCAATGAGAGACTTAACTCACAGTAAAAACTAGCCAGGCTAAAGTACAGCTTCCAAACATGGTGGAGGTAGTTTCGCATACACTGTTACAAGTTACCTAAGACCCCCAGAGTAATCACTGAGAGACTTAACTCACAGTAAAAGCTACCCACGCTAAAGTACAGCTTCCAAACATGGTGGAGGTAGTTTCACACTGATACTATAACTAAGACCCCCAGAGTAATCAGTGAGAGACTCAACTCACAGTAAAAGCTAGCCAGCCTCCAAACATGGTGGAGGTAGTTTCACACACACTGTTACAAGTTAACTACCCCCCCCCCAAACATACACAAACCAAATATAGATCTGTTTGATTGTTCTGACATTGCTGTAAATAATTAAATGCCGTCCTTCAACTTTCAACACACACATATCAAACCAAAGGTCCAGCAGTACTCTGGTATCTGATCAGACCTGCTTCCGTCAGCCCTGTCAGGGTTCTTTTGGCCTGCAATCTTTCAGACCTACAAACATTTGAGGCCTAGATCAGCCAGGTCAGATGTTGATCAGGTTGTCTGACCTTCTGATCTCATACATTCATCTACAGGTTTAGGTTCATGTGGTTGGACGATAGCTCTTCAGGTGCAGGGTTACAGATCACTGATCTAGACATTGTAGGACCCGGGGCCCTCATTTTGTCCCTAGATAAGCTATCTCAGACCATCTTTAACACTGAAAAGCAGAACGAGCGAACGGGTGAAGAATGGATGAGGTCATTGCTGGTCAAACTAAACCCAAACAAAGTCTCCGGTCAGCCTGAGAAAGGCCGCGGAGGATTAATGATTTAGCCAGGCCGAAATGCACACTATGCAAAACTGCATGAGTGACTGGTGCTGAAGTGCATTATGTCACACGTTCAACCTGCTGAGCCACATTTCTTCTTGCATCATCAGTAGACAAACAATTGAACCACACAGTAAGTTATTAAGAAGCACGTTACCTTTTAATCGTCCAATAAGAATTCTGGAGCTTCATCACACACGTCTATTACCAAGAAATGGCCCTGTAAAAGTCCCTGAAACTACTGAATAATACGCCCGAGTGTGCAAAATAAGCCTTGTGGCGTTAAAGGTTAAATGAACAGGAGTGAACATCGCCTTAATATGACTGTGTTTGTGTGTGTTAAAAAAGGATTCCTAGAGTAACTAAGCTCAAATAAACGTTTGAAGGCCTTTATTGGAGTAGAATTTAAAAGCAGAGATGTTCTTTGTTGTAGGGGTGTGAGAAAATACTGTTATATTAAAGTATCTCTCGTAAGGCAAAAGTTAGGACACCTTATACCCTAATAGCTGGTACCCCCCACCACACCCACCCCAACCTCAGTTACACGTTTCCTATAATGATCTACGCCATTAATAAGCAATGAAAGGTTAATGAAAGGCAAGCAACCGGTAGGTCATGGGTTCAAATCCCAGAAAAACAATCATTTTTTCTGCCTCTTTTTTTAATGAGTTCATCTCCTAATGACATAGCGCAAACCTCTCTCTCTCTCTCTCTCTCTATGTATGTATATATATATATATATATATATATATATATATATATATATATATATATATATATGTATATACACACTATACACTATATAGACATAAGTATTTGGACACCTGGTCATCTGGTTGAGTTTATTCCTGTTTGAGTTGTTGGAGTTATGGTCTATAGGAAAGAAGACTTTCTACTAGATCTTAGAGGAGGAGCATTGCTGTGGAGATTTGATTGCATTCACCTCATCCCCAACTCCTCAACTCATCTCATTCCAAAGTATCTTTCCAAACAACACAGTTCTTCCACTGCTCCACAGCTCAATGCTGCTGGGGGGCTTTATACCCCTCTAGCCCACGCCTCGCATTAGGCAGCATGACGCCATTAGGTTTCTGTTCACTGTATCTACTCCAGAGAGTCCTAATCTATTGGCAGTACTTATGTGCCAGCAGTGGGTACTTCTTAAAGTAGTTGAATGCATTCATTCGAAGTTCGAAGAGTATTCACAAACATTTGGACATATTGCGTATTAACATAAACAGCAGGGCCTTCATTCCATGGAAAGAGCACCTTGCCAACTGTGCTTCAGGGTTGTGCTGTTGCCGGTGGCATTGGCAAACGTAGCACAGGTGGAGGGAAGAATGGATTCCTCAACATACCAGCCCATCATGGATGCGAATGGCTGAAGCTGATGTGAGAATGATGAGGCTGAGGGTCCAATAAACCATAGACTACTCCAGGAGACATGAAGTTCGGTGAAGCCCCTGAGATGTGGGGATAAGTAGGTGAAAAGCGAGAGCATGCAGTGCTGCAGCAGATGAAATGTAAACAGCGTCATGGATTAGTTATTATTTGAGTTTAGTCTGGATGAGCTTCTGCTTCTCAGAACTGGACAGACAGGCATTCGATACGGTCGAGCTTCATTAAACACATTCCAGGTCTGAGCGGTATGCGACTCCCTCGGATGAAACTATTCTGCTGTGCGCCCACAAGGCACAGAGACCAACCTGGCCTACAGAACACCTCAACCACGTCACCTCTGCTCAGGTGTTTCCTCCTCACTGGCGTTTCTCATTCTGTTGGACTTTCCCTCCAGGTGTCTGAAAGGTCTCACTGCTGTTCTGTTCTCACCAGCCTCAGCAGCACAGACCAGCCTGAGAGTCTGGACCTCCACCCAGAAACCTACGACCGAATAGTTTTCATAAATCCTTCAGTTCACGATAAACAAGCTTCCTTGCTGAGTTCAAGACACTGTTACATCCCTTAGTGTGTGTTTCTCTGTGTGTGTGTTAGTTAAACTGAACACACACTAACACACACACACACTTTACCACTCGATTCCTTTTCTCTCATTGGGACACTTCTATAATCAATTTAGCATTTTTATATAATAAAGAACCGTGCACTCGATGGTAGAGAGAGCGAGAGTGAGTGAGAGAGCGAGAGTGAGAGAGCGAGAGTAAGAGTACTCTCTCGTCAATCAGAACATTCTCAGCACTTACTAAATAACTCATAAAGTTGCTGAGTCATTCATAGTGTATAAAATATGTGAAGCAAACTGTTCATATTTCATAGCACATGTTGAATAATTCATATTCAATTATAGATGTCAGATGACAGATGCTTAAGAGGTAATAAAAACTTCTTGTCTAATTAATAGCGGATACTGAATTATTGATTTTGGATTAAATAATATATAGTGAATATTGAATAAATTATAGTAGATACAGAACAATTGATATTAAAATTTAATTATTAATAATAGATACTTAATAAACAATAAAGGATTATGTTTTATTCAAAGCAGATACTGAATTATTGATTTTGGATACTGAACAATAAATCATGATTTTGAACAATGAGTAGTATATACTAAATTATAAATAATAAATATTGAATAATGAGTAGTAGATACTGAATAATAAATAATAAATATTGAATAATGAGTAGTAGATACTAATAGTTATAAATACTAATAGGTATAAATAATAGTAATAAATAATAATAGTTAATAAACAATAGTTAATAAATAATATAAACTATTGAATAATTCATTGTACATATTAAATTTATTTATAGGGGCACTAAATAATTAATAGTGGATACTGATTCAATAATGAAATACTGCTTAAGTCTGGAACATATTGACCTAATAACAATCTGTAATAATAATGATACTACTACTACTACTACTGATAATAATAATAATAATAATAATAATAATAATAATAATAATAATAATTACAGACCTGCAGTTATTGTGGTGGGTGGGTGAGTGGGAGGGTTGGGTGTCACAGTTGTAATTGGCTTTGTTATATAAAGTTTAGAAACACAGAGAGAGAGAGGGAGAGAGAGAGAGAGAGGGAGAGAGAGAGGGAGAGAGAGGGAGAGAGGCCCGTCTCATCCTGCGCATTATAAACACTTTATCTCTACCAAGAACCTGAAACTGATGCAAGAATTTCATGCATAACGAGGGGTTGAAAGTTCTGCATGCGGAACATCAAAGACAGTGCAGAACAGTGTCATTGTGTGCAGGAGGAATCCGTACCTGGAAATCTGTGCATACTATCAAATGTTTGGTATGCTTGAATAGGTGTGTGTGGTTGGGGAGGGGGGGGGGTGGACGTGGGTGTGAGATGCAGGCCTGTAGGATCTGATTCCCAGAACTTTAGTTTTTTTTATCTGTTAGTTTCTGTAGTTTCTGTTGTTTCTGTTGTTTCTGTTGTTTCGTTCCTCCTGAGGAATGAGTTCCTCTCTCAGGATTTCACTTCCTGGCTTGTTTACATAGTTTAGTCGTGATGCAACGAGCAGCACAACACGGAACTGCACGAGCCGACTGAAACGAGCTCAGCTGAAATCTTATCGCCGTATTTGCTCTCTGTAGACGGAATATGGCAAAGTGAAGGTCAGCTGGGTCGAGTGCAGTGGAGTTAGCTGGGGATTTACTGGATTTCACAACAGCTTCTAAAGCATGCTGTGGTTACTGTTTGTAAACTGGTTCCTCAAAACCAGCAACATGATCAATCTTAATCCACTCACAGTAAATCACAATATGAATTTAATGTACTGTCAGTCAGACGGGGTTAGGTTTTACACTTTACTCCTATGTTATAAATGCATGACATAGATTAGATCAAACCATCAGCAGGCCGGTGATTTCAATATCATAAAACATTTTTCTAAATTACGGCACTAATAACTAAATTCATGTTCAGCGCTGAAGATTTTAAAGCAGTTAGTAAATACGTTACTCAAGAATTCATAGTAGACACTGAATAAATCATAGTGGATACTGAATAATTCATAGGGGATATAGAATGATTCATAGTAGACACTGAATAAATCATAGTGGATACTGAATAAATCATAGGGGATATAGAATGATTCATAGTAGACACTGAATAAATCATAGTGGATACTGAATAATTCATAGTGGATACTGAATAATTCATAGTAGATACTGAATAATTCATAGGGGATATAGAATAATTCATAGGGAATACTGAATAATTCATAGTGGATACTGAATAATTCATAGTAGATACTGAATAAATCATAGTAGATACTGAATAAATCATAGGGGCTATAGAATAATTCATAGGAGATACTGAATAAATCATAGGGGATATAGAATAATTCATAGGGGATACTGAATAATTCATAGGGGCTATAGAATAATTCATTGGAGATACTGAATAAATCATAGGGGATATAGAATAATTCATAGGGTATACTGAATAATTCATAGTAGATACTGAATAATTCATAGTGGATACTGAATAATTCATAGTAGATACTGAATAATTCATAGTGGATACTGAATAATTCATAGTAGACACTAAATAATTCATAGTGGATACTGAATAATTCATAGTGAGAACTGAATCATTTTAAATAGTTACTGAGTAATATATACAGCATATTTATATAATTTATACGCTATTTATAAATAAAGTATTTACTGAATTATTTCAGGTATTTATTAAATAATGGATAGCAGTCACTGAATCATTTAAAATGGTTACTGAAGAATTAACAGTTGGTACTGATTATAATTTCTGTACTATTTTTACTCAGAGACTTTTATCACACTGGAGGAATGATAAAAGTCAGCCACAGTCAGTTCTGGATTAATGTTAAATCAACAGTTCCTCTGATTCATCCACGCAGTAATGATGTGAAGGATGACGGTTCTAAGTGGAACCTTTCCAGGTCCGTGAGTCAGGACGCCTGCCAGGGCTCTGAGGACACTTCAGCTTGCTGCGTACCTGCAGGTAGAGAAACAGACAGATACAGATAAGCTGTTTGTTGATGGATATAGATCAACTCTGAGCTTCATCTTCATCAATTCATCTTCCTCAGTATGAGGAGCAGCTTTCACCTAAATGAAGCTCTGTGATCTTCTCCAAACTGCTGTTAAAGACAGAGATTGACAATGTTTTGAGCTAAAAGTTGATTTCAATATCTGAAATGATTGGATGTTTAAGAATATAATAATTCATAGTGGTTACTGAATAACTCTTTGTAGATTCTGAATAATTCATAGTGGATACTGAATAATTTGTATTATTCAGTATTCATAATTATTATTCATAATTCACAGTAGATACTGATTAATTTATAAAATAAGATTTTTTATAATAGTTATTAAATAATTATAAAAAAAAAGAAAAGCAAAAAAGGGCAGAACATAGGGGGCGATACTGTCACTAATATTTACACCCGTGATGCTTTATTATTTACTTATAAACAAACTAATTTGTATTTAAAACATTTCATTTGATACGGCAGGTGTACCCAAACTTCTGACAGGTTTTGAAGATTTTGGTAAGCACACCTGATTTCCGCAGGTATAGCTAACGAGGACCAGCAGCCTCGATGTTATTAAAAATAATAACTTTAATGTCAAAAAATAAACAACAACATTACCCTAAACATCAAAACCTTGGATCTCCAGAATCAGTATTATTCTACAGCTCACACTGACACATTTCAGATCAGACAGTAACTCCCGTGTTTGGTTACCTATACTAGCCACATGCAAGCTACAGTGACCCCTACTGGACACTTCTCTACTCTATAGACTGTGTGCTCAGCTCATTCCCTATATGCCATGCAAACTGTAGGCAATCCCTCAATAAGACCACCAAACATAGCATGTCATTCTACTCACTGGCCACTTTATTAGAAACACCTACCTTGTACATTTCCTATCTGGCCAGCCAGGAGCATCTCTGTGATCAGACGCTGACCATTCATGGAGGGCTAGAGATAGACCAAGATGATCTACATAATAAATACAGTAAAAGGAGGTAATTCCGCAGTAACAGGGCCACTGAGCAATTTTACCTGATCAAAACACAACAAATATGCAAATATACTCTTTTCTGATTGGCTGTCCTGGATTGCGCCTCATTTACAAAGCAGTCTAGACTGAAACACTCCTCATAACTTCAGTATGAGTGGGTGGGGCTAAACTGATGTAGGCTGAATAGGTCATACGCAATATGGAAAAAAGTATTGGGACACCTCCACATTACATCTACAGGAGCTTTTATTCCACCCCATTCTAAACCCATAGGCTTTATCAATATGGAGCTGGTCCCCCTTTGCTCTAAGCTCTACCAGCAGCAGCAGGTCTGGAGCTCTGCTGCAGTTACTGAATCAGTTGGAGGTTTTTCTGCACTCTGCTCTGAGCTCAGCACTCGGCCCTGACCCCGCTCTGTAACTTTACGTGGTCTGATAGACACTCGGTGGCTGAGCTGCTCTCTGTGAGCTGTTCCTCCTAAACTCTTCCACTGTTCAATAATAACACCACTCACAGCTGATGGAGGAAGATCTAGGAGGGAGGAGATTTCACCAGCTGACTTGTTGTTGTTGGTGCAGCGGTGTCTCCTATTACATACAGAACCACGCTGGAGTTCAGTGAGCTCTTCAGAACCTCTCGTTCTTTCACTGATGTGTGGAAGAAAGACAGACTGCAGGACTAGAGGCTGGAGTTTATACACCTGTAGCTGAATGGGACTGAATCAGACACCTGAATTCAGTGATTAAGAGGGGTGTCCCAATACTTTTGTCCAAATGTAGTATGTGATTTAATAGAAAATAAACAAAGCTGGAGAAAGGTGGCAAAGCCGTTTGAGACTTCAGGGTTAAGCGCTTGAGGCCTGTGATATGATTTACAATAATTACTGCTGTCATTAAGGATGACGTGATGGGCCGGTCCACTGTTGTGACAACCTTCACCCAGGAAACAAACGGAGACCAGGCCAAACTGCTCGGACTGCATGACACAGCATATTTTCATGACACGTGTTTCTGTTATTCAGTCGCTGCATAGAGATACACAAACATGTGGACGGATACAGTGTGTGTACCTCGTGTTCCTGAACTGCGTTAAATGACAGGAACCTTCTTAATGATTTTGTACATTCAGGCGGAACATTAGAGTTGAGTCAGTGGATTGCAATTTAGTATAGTCTGTTGCCATCGGCAACCTGAGTGATTGACATGCTAAGTGAACGAAACCACAACGCTGCTGTGTTTATTGAATGCTTGGGCAAAGCAACAGTGTTGGGTAAAACTCACTGGCTGATTTCCCACCCCCCCTTCACTTACTACTACTACTTACCACCCGTGTGCTGTCATTCCCCCCAGGCTACCGTCTCTTGGACATCAGTACCTATATTCTATTATCTGGCCTCAGTGTTGTAGGCTATAAGTACGAGATTGGAATTAAAAAATAATATAATAAATAAATAAATAAATAAATAAAACTTTTAATAATAATATTATTAATATTAATATGTAATATTAAAGTAAAAGTAACTGAGACTTTTAAAGTATTAAGACCTTTATTAAAACTTCAAACGCATGCTTACCTAAAATATTTCATTTAGTCTAACTTGCAGAATCTTTCATCAATCAGCCAGAACATTAAAACCACTGACAAGCAAAGTGCATGATATTTTTTGAATGGCCTGTCAAGGTGTGGATCTATTAGGCAGCAGGTAAGCAGTCAGTTCTAGAAGGTGATGAAGGTGTTGAGGCAGGAACAATGGACTGAACCAAACTGTGATGTTCTACATCAGGCAGGTCTTGTGGGGTGTTCATGTATGCAGTGGTCAGAACCTACCAAAAGTGCTCCAAGGAAGGATAACCGGTGAACTGGCGACAGGGTTGTGGGTATACAAGGGTCATTGAGGGTCATTAAGGCCCCATCTCACCTCACCTCAGGACTTAAAGGGTCTTAAAAGCTGCTAACTCTCAGTCTTGGTGGCAGATACCAAAGGACACCTTCAGAGGTCTTGTGGAGTCTTGGGGAGTCATGCCCTTACAGGTCAGAGCTGTTTGGGTGGCACAAGGAGGACTTCCATGATATTAGCCAGGTGGTTTTAATGTTATGGCGGATGGGTGTGAACTTTGTCCAATATAAAAGCCTTTTTTTTCCATTTAAGTGGAAAACCTGTCACATTTTTAACGATTGTTTAATTATTACTGCTTTATTATTGTATTGCCATTTCTTTTTTCAGACCCAGTTTCCTGACCCACGTGACCCAATAACATATTGCCGTGCTCCACTATTAGTCACAGGGGAAAAAGTTAACAAGCTATACAGCTTCCTGTTTCCTGTTTTTGTCTTTGATGTTGGATTGTAGAACGTAAACATGACAGTGCAACTTTACACCAGATACTACATTTCCCACAATGCTCAGGCGGCGTTCCTTTAATACTTTCAGTTTCCATTAAGTCAGACTGCAGGATGTTCTCAGTATGGTGCTTTTTCACTTTTTGATATAATGAGAATCTGGCAGTTGGTCATTACATTGTGTCCAAATTTCCAGATGAATGGACCAATAGAAACGCTCCAAAATGACCTGGAATAAAATCTTTTTACATTGACTTCCATTGAAAGTTTAATAGGTCTTTTCCTTCTCCTGTAAAGCTGCTGTTTTGGAGATACGGAGGTTTAACAGCAGGTTTCTACAGAGCGGTCAAATCAAGGATTGGGAAAAAGATCGAAAGGGGACTGACAAGCACCCAAGGCCCACCCCTATATTAATTTATTTTTATGCACTATATGTATAGAAGGTGGTTAACTGGTTGAATGTCCAAATATTTGTGGACACCCAATCTAATGAATGCAACACAGATGTGGCATACACACACACACACACACACACACACACACAGCTTATCTAGTTCCTGTAGAGTACTGCCAATAGAGTAGGACATGAACCTATTGGCACATGCTAACCATGCCTCCCGTAAGCTAGAGGGGTATAAAGCCCCCCAGCATTGAGCTGTGGAGCAGTGGAAGAACAGTGCTCTCTAGAACGATGGTGGTGGAGCTCCATCCAGTACTTGTTTTGTGGGGAGTTGGGAATGATGAGGTGGGATGGTGATCATCATCCGACAACCTGATCTCACTAAGGCTTTTGTCGCTGAATGCAATCAATCAAATCCTCACAGCCATGCTCTTCCAAAATCTAGGAGAAAGTCTTCTTCCCTGGACAGTAGAGACAGGATCAGCTCTTTTCTAACAACCTTGATTTCAGCAGAAACAAAGGAACAATGAGTGGGTGTCCCAAAACATTTGTCCATTTAGCGTATGTATACTCAGGGACCCCCAGGTTTTAGATTTAAAGGCTTTTGGGGTTCATTTGAAGGACTTGAACCCTCCAGGAGCTCTCATATTTTGCTCCTTTCCCATTGGGACCCAATACTGAGGATATTTAGTTCTAAAAATTCAACTGACATGTTTTCCCATTTCTTGGCATCCGAAAGTTTGTTTGGAGACTGCATAAGTTTGTGGACTGCCCAGTCTGGCCAATTGGCCCATTGTTGCAGGTTTGCCAGCAACAACAGCTCCAGAAGCTCCAGGATGCCTCTGTTATATAAGGGAACCATTCCTACAGGCTACAGGCTGGTTGCAAAAGTGCAAAAGTTATTTCTGCACTGATTAAAAAATACATTATTAAGACCAGCGCACAATGAATGAAATAATGTGATCCAGATGTGCTGGGGGCCAAAATATGCAACATCTCTGTCTGGCCAGGCTAGCTCTGTTCTGTGGTTTCACTGCTGTCCTAATGCCAGATGCCAGATGATTCCGGGTAGGGCACAGTGACCCTGAGCAGGAAGAATGCCTTGTCATACCTTGCTGAGGCAGAGCTATTTTGACCGCACTTGAAGGACCTACAGGATATTAGCCAGGTGGTTTTAATGTTATGACTGATTGGTGTGTTTATTTGGGTTTATGTGGGTTTTCAAATATAAACGTCATTTATGAAACTTTTAGAGAAACTGAAGGCTGTAAGTGGAAAAGTCCACATTTTGGGCTTTTTGGCAGGAAGGAGGGTACAATAAAAAGGATGGATGGATAATCCAATCTTCTCTATGGCTCGGATCACATCTTGCACAACACTTTTTGCACTTTTAACATCTTGCAGAACATTTCTCAGCACAGCATGTTGCCTGCATGTAAGGTCTACCCACAGAATCTCAGCGATGAACCCAAAGATTCAGCTGGCTTTTCTCGAAGTCGTTCGTGGTGGATGTTAAGGTATGTTTAGGAATGTTGTCCAGCATCTTTCCAGCTGCAGTTTCTCGACTGACTGCTTCATATTTGCTTCCATATTTGTCTGATATTTAGAGGAATCCATTCAACCCATCCAGCGATTCCTGTGCCACCGGCTGCCACACAACCTCAACAAGCTCGCCCAGTTGGCAACAGGTTCTTTTAATGAAATGCTGTTCAATTTTTTCCCCCTCCAAACATTCTTTGTTGATGATCGTGGCCGAAGAGTTTCAATTTTACTGTTTCGGTTTCGGCAGTTAGATCTCGTTTCCATGAGCAGGAGAGACACACACACACACACACACACACAGCTTATCTAGTTCCTGTAGAGTACTGTCAATAGAATAGGATATGAACTTATTGGCTCCATGCTAACCATGCCACCCATAAGCTAGAGGGGTATAAAGCCCCCCAGCATTGAGCTGTGAAGCAGTGGAAGAACTATGTTCTCTGGAACGATGGTGGTGGAGCTCCGTCCAGTACTTGGTTGGGAATGTTGAGGTGGGATGGTGATCATCAATTAACCTGATCTCACTCAGGCTCTTGTCGCTGAATCCAATCAATCAAATCCCCACAGCAATGCTCTTCCAAAATCTAGTAGAAAGTCTCCTTCTCTGGACAGTAGAGACAGTTACTCCAACAAAAGCAGGATCAGCAGAAACAAAGAAACAATGAATGGGTGTCCCAATACTTTTACTGTTTCATTTATGGGCAGTTAGATCTTGTTTCTAGGAGCAGGATGGTTCTGGTCTATCCAGATGTTGTTTTGCAGACTTTAGGCGTCAGTGTCTGATTACTCTTCTTAATGTAAGCTTGTGGGTTCTTTGCTGTCATGCAAAGGAATTTGCTTTGTCTTTCTGGCCAGCAGATAAGCAGTCCTTCAAATCTTTGACTAAAGCCTTGACCTCCACAGCTCCCCTTAATTTCATGACATATCAGACTGTGGAAATATTCTTTATAACATTATTATAACATACAAATGCACCCTTATGAAAAGCCCTGTATGTAGTGCGTAAAAATGGTTCTTTTACTAATAATAGTGGAACCATTTTCGGTGCTAGATTCTAGGTTCTGTCTGGGATCATCTATAAAAGCTATCCCACTGGTCCAAAGCACCCTTCACCGCCTGTGTTTAAGAGAGATATTGGCAGATTAAGGCACCACAGACGATGTTCACTGCTACTTCAATATGTGGGGGGCCGTAAAAACAAGGAAAGCATTCAGTACTAAAAGGAGGGTAAATTCTGTCTGTGATTAACACTAATGTTGACTGTGTTTGTCTTTAACTGCCTGTGTAAAAGTCAGCCCCCATCTTCCAGCGATGCCGGACCAAGAGGATTAATCAGGAGGAGCAGCGGTTTTCCAGCTCATAATGTTCTGAGTTGGTTATTGAGGTCTCGGAAAACATGACAGGACTGTGCTGTGGTTGGCTCTTTCTGTCCCACACTTATATAACTGATGCTACATTGCTACAACTGATCTACATTGTTTAGCCATAACATTAGTACCAGTTCACTGTGAAAAACATGGATTATCTTCATCTACAGAGGCTCCTATCAAGGGGTGTACGGTCAGTTCTTGATGGTGATGAAGGTGTTGAGGCAGTAAAAATGGACGAGCGTAAGAATCTGAGACACTTTGACAAGAACCAAACTGTTATGTTCTAGACGTTGACTGGGTCAGAACATCTCCAAAAGCTTAGGCAGGTCCAGTGGGTATTTCTGGCACTTCGTACTGATTGGAGAGCTTGACTAGCCACCAGCTGGATACCAACTGTGTAGGCATTGGTGGCTGGACTGAAGTTGTGCCCTGTGTTTATGATTTGCTCCTTCCAGTCTGCCCGGATTGAACTGGAGGACGGATGCCAGGCCTGAGTGGCAGCCAGAGCTGATGAAGAACACATGTCTCAGTGTAGCAGCAGAAGAAATGTTCACGGACTGGAAATTTATGTTGATCTGGACTTCCTAACACTCTGTTAGTGTAACTGAACAAGACTCTTAAACACTCCTGCCAGCTGGGAGCAGTAATGTGAGTGCTGAGCGTGTTTTTCAGACTGGGCCCTGGGGTCCACTGCCACAGCCACCTTCTGTTTCCACTGCACTTGCTGACCCAAATAAAGCAAATAACAAACTGATGTTTTTCCCGATGTTGTTTTCAGCCCTTACACCTGGGATGACCATTCTCTGATGGTGCCATTAGGTACATCAGTAAGGAGTGGCCTTGCTGTATAGCGCAAGGACTATTTTACTAATAGTGCCACCTTGTGGAGAAGCCTGCTAAACATGCGTGAGTTACAGGCCAGGTCCCTGATATGCAGTATATTTACAGGAGCTTGGCAAGACAATTGGACAATTTTCCATTTAGCAAACAAAGAAAATGAAATACACAAATTTACCAGACGTAAATCAGACTGTAAGGGTAATCGGACAGTTCAAGGGATGTGCTTGTTGCCTTTCTGTCAATCAAACTGTTTTGTGGGAGTGAATTTTCTGGAAATCATTTTTAACCAGAACACTTTAGTTTGTCACGTTAGAAACCTTTCGATTCTTTAAAAACGCAGACTGAAGAAACAGAAGCACAGGTGACGTCTGAACCACTTGGACATGTTACTGAAATGTAACTTCCACACCCTTCGCATGCACTCGCGCCACAGAGAAACAGATATGCCCAACAGCTTCTGTTCATAAATAACTTTCACTCCTGAATTTTCCTTCACAGCAAACATCAGAGCATCTCCTGAAGCTTTCACTGAATTTCCTTCAACAGCCTGAAGACTGTTTGGGCTAGCTGTTGGTGCAGCACCCAGGGTTTTTTTTAATATATGTGGCTTCCAGGAACCTAAGCCGATCTAGCTGCTGGGCTTGTATTTGCATGGGTTTTTAATTGCCGTTGGAGCGAAACCACACATTTCCAACTGTTGAGAGAATCTGCCAGACAGAGTGATTCACAAGGCTGGACATGAATTACTTTTCTACTTAAATTAATTTGGAAACCAGTACTTTTACACTTTTACAGGAGTAAAAAGCTTAAGCTGATACTTCAGCTTCTATAGAAGTCTTTTAAACCCTAGTATCTCCACTTCTACCTTAGTAATGATGTGAATACTTTTGACACCTTTGACCATGTTTGTAAAAAAAAGAGTGTTTAGTGTGAAGAACCTTTATAGGTCTGAAGAACATTCCTTTGATGTAAACGTTATTCGTTCATTCTTGATCTCTTGAGGTTCTTCTATGGCATCCCTCAAAGATCCATTTGAAGCACCTTTATTTTTTTAGAGCGTTCTCTTATTCCGTTTTTTAATTCCTTATAAAATTCCTTATGTACTGCTCGGATATTTGTAATTGTAAATTGGAAATAATCTTTCCCTAAGTTTTTAAATTTCCATAGGACGTATTCTACACCTGTCCGCCTGCACAGTATATTCCCTAAAACTTCAAACTCTGGTTGTGTGCCAAGTTACAGAATCACCAGAAGGAAATGAATTTGAATTCAGGTGAACTGAATTAGGGTTGAAAACCCTAAAAAACTGGCATACAACTTGTTATGTCTCCAGAAGTATATCTCTTAAATGCTGTAGACCCTTCCCTGGGAGATGACACCGTCACTCTTTTAGATATTTTATTTTATTTTGCTAAAAAGTGTACTCTGTTATTATGATCAAAACCAGATATTCCCTCAAGAAGGATGTGGATTAGGCAGATTGCCAAATGGAACATTATAAACTACCTTTTCTAACATTATTATAACATATTCTAACATACAAATGCACCCTTAGCAAAAAGGCCTCCACATTTTATTTAAAAAGTTTTTTTTGACTAATAATTGTAGAACCATTTTTGGTGCTAGATTCTAGGTTTTGTATAGAATCATCTATAAAAGGTATCCCACTGGTCTAAAGCATCTTCACAGCCTGTGTTTAGGAGGAATTTGTACATATCCCACTAAGAGCCTTTTCACCCCTGAGGGTAGCTGTACTGAAGCTGTTTATTCGATTCTTCTTCGAGTGCACAGCAGACAGATTGGCATAAATGCCACCAGTGGACAGGAGCTGTAGTGAAAATTGTAAAATATACATATACATACACACTTCAATCTTCATGCAATCTTTCCGGTGTCCACATTTAGTCCAGCATTAATCCAGCATTAAAACTCTGGTCGTGTATCTAGTTACAGAATCACTGGAAGGAAATTTATTTGGTCGTACAAAAAATAACTGCATACAACTTGTTATGTCTCCAGAAGTGTATCTCTTAAATGCTGTAGACCCTTCACTGGGCGATGGCACCATCAGTCTTTTACATATTTGATTTGATTTGATTTTATTCTGTTTTTATGGTCGAAAAACAGATATTCCTTCCAGAAGGATGTGGTTGAAGCAGATTGTTAAATGGTTACCTATGGAAAAGCTACTCTATGAGTTGCATCAGAACTCATACTTTAAGTTGTACTTAAAAAAGCTAACCTGAAATTTCTTAAACATGGACATCCTTGTTGAATTACACCCCCTTTGCCTTGGATTTGGATTTGACACGGAGGAAAAGGTGTTCTTATACTAATTACACATTACTTATGTGCACAGCTTACATTGTTACCCTGGACTCTGTATATTATTATATATTTTATATATTATATATTTTGTAAATAATGTAAAGCCCAAAATCTTTATATGGAGTTCCAAGGCATTCCCCAGGTCTTCCCCCGATGATACTATCTCTATCTTTTTCAGTTTTGAGCCGTAGGGGGTTTTGAGGTGTTTGCTTTCTCATCCCATCAATGGTTTATCATCAGCTCCCAGGTCCAAGAAAGTCCCTCATTTCCCAGCTCTGAAAAAAGGAAAACAGTACACTTACAGTTTATGAGGTAAGTGAAAGTAGCCACCACTGGCCTCCAAACTGTTATACGCTGACAAAGTTTGCATGAGTCACTCTCATAAATTACTGTCCTGTGCTGACCTCGGGACTCACGCAGTTAGCAGTTAGCCCAGTCATTTGCCCCCTGCTCTTGCCATGTCTCGTACATTGCTGAGCTGAGCTCCCCTTGTTCCCTTCTAAAACATCCTCTGAATTTGAAAACGGAGAGTTCAGAGATTTCTCAAACACTCACTGTAAAAGGAATTATTTCGAGGGGGGGCGGTTCTTCAATATTTTCTTCTTAAGGTGCTTATAGCAACCTTCAAGGTACCTTTTTCTTCTGAAAAGCTTTTCTTAAAGGTTCCTCAAAGGACCTTAAGTGGTTTCTTTACAGTTTCAAATGAACGAACCTCCAAAAAATCCTCAAGGAACTTCAACTTTTAGCTCCATGTAGCCCATGCAGACTACGTTCCGCCCTCAGAGCAGCAGATCTCTACTCTTTTTCAATACATAAATGAATACATTTATGAAGGAAAATATAATATAACATTCTATAATGTTCTTAAATCCTTGTGGTGAACTGAACTGCCAATTTTAGTTGTAGGCCACACCCACTTCCAGTTCAACTTACAATACAATCTATTTTTTCTATAAAGCTCCTTTAAGTTGCACCCATTGCTGGCAAAGATGTGCAAATGCATAAACACACACACACACACACACAGCTTATCTAGGCCCTGTAGAGAAGATGTACTGCCAATAGAATAGGACTCTCTGCAGCAGATAACAATCATGGACTTATTGTAATGCCAGGCGTGGGCTTGTAGAGAGGTATACACCCCCCCCCCCCCAGCATTGGAGAAGTGGTGCTGGGTGTTTAATGAATTAAAAGGTCAGACAGAGCCAAACAGCACATTCTTTCAGTGAATCAGCTGGTAATTGTTTTTCTAGATAATTTGAGGGATGTCCTGCATTTCTCAAGACCTTCGAGTGTTCAACAGTGCATGGCAGGGTTTTGTTTTTTCTGCCCTTAACAAAATAAGAACACACCCTTGTTTGTATCCCCATTGTTTGTACCCATCAGTTCTTTGCAGTGCTGTCACACGTTCCACTTTAATACTCTGTTTACCAACAGCCACAACACACATCCAAATTTCCCAACGTTTGTGGACACACCTAATTAACCCATTCAGCTGCCTTAACGTTCACCAGTTCACAAACAGTTTGTCTAGTTGCTGTAAAGAAGTACTGCCAATAGAATAGGACTCTCTAGAGCAGCTTAACCAGATGAACCTATTGGCACCATGGCTAATAATCCCAGAGCTAAGGGATTCCTACAACTTCATAAAAAACGAATTATTATATACATAAAGACATTAAGCATAAAGCATTTCAATTGTATCTCAACATATTGGCAGTATTTCAACATCATTATACAGTATTGTATATATAGTATGACTAACATTGATCAAAATAATACACTTAGAATATTACAAATATTTTATACCTATAAAAAATATGAGATAGGGTCTCATAAATGTGTTTCTCAGTATAACAATAAAGTTGCTCATTAGTATCCATAAAATGTGATAGTTTCTCAAATTAATGGCTATATATGATAATTATAAGATAGCATCTCAAACTAATGAAATAGTATCTCAACATTACAACATAATATCTCATAATTATGACTAAATTAATCAAAATAATGAATTAAAATAAAACATTGTATCTTAAAAGTATGAGATAGTGTCTCATAAATGAATTTCTCAATATAACAAAAATAGCATCTGAAAATGATAAGAAATCCAACAATTAATTAATCTCAATTTAATTGCTGTATATCATAACTGAGATAGTATCTTAAACTAATGAGATACAATCCCAAAATACATAATATCTCAAAATGCTAACTAATATTGTTCAAAAATAATGAATTAGAATATCAAAACAATTACTTAGTATCTCACAATTATGAGATGCGTCTCATAGTGTCTCACAAATGAGTTAACAGGAAGGCTTTTGTTATTAGCAATCCAGTCATTAGTATCAATATAATGTAATGTAGTATCTCAAATTCATGACAGTATCTCATAATTATGAGATAGCATCTCAGACTAATGAGCTAGCATGGCAATGTAACACGTAGAGTTGTCCCAATTTTAAGTTTTGTATCCAGTACAAATTGTGTTATGAGTCTGTGGGAGATCAAAGTATGAACATCTTTGTAGTTCAAAAATGAGCTTTTATCTTTGCGCTGTAATTAGATAATGTAATTAGTAGTTATGATGCTGATTAATTAATTCGACACTAAACTTTCTGAGGTGTTGGCACCTCCTGCAGGGCTGGCATGATTAACGTGAGTGTTTAAGGGCCACTTATTTCATTATTTTTTATTTTTTGTAAAATGTCCGGCTACGTGAGGACGAGGACGAGGACGATGTGTTCTTCAGTTCCGTCTGTCATTCAGCCTCCCTCTCTCTGAACTGATTCACATGCCTATGAAAACTGACTCATTCAAAATAAGGAAGAAGTAAGAGTGAGGGCTGTCACGTTGCCAAGTGAATTCAAATAACTCAAATACCGCCAACACCTTTGTTTCCCTGGAGAGAGTGTAAACATCTGTGACCAAGTAACCAAGCAAAACCACAATTTATTACACTGAGCCATGAAACAGAACAGAAACACACACACACACACACACACACACACACACACATGACTCATGTGGATGACTGGTTTAAGAATTCTTCACTATAATAGTAAATAGTAGTAATTATTATTTTGATACAGCATCTTTATCAGACAAATGAAAGAAACATAAAAGACGTGATAGGTTTATAACCAATACTAGGCTAGGCTAGGCTAAGCTAAGCAACTATTGTGGGTTGTCTTGGTGACTCAAACCAGCCAATAAAATCTGAGCTCATTATTTGAGCAGAGATGTGGTTGTGAGTCACTCCAGACAACACAGTGGCTGTGGTGGATGACCCATCGAGACCCAGCGAGACTCCAAACTAGGACTAGCATACAACAACAACAACAACAACAATAATAATATTAATGCATACTCATAATAAACCCTTTAAAGCCTTACCCTTCAAATAAACTGGTTCAGTTCAGTAAGTCCAGTGCCTCTAAGCTCCCCCCCCATTGCCCTTACGATTGCACCATAGATCTGGTAGAAGGGGCCACTTTACCTAAAGCCAGGATCTACCCCCTTACGGGGGAAGAAGAGAGGGTAATGGAGGACTATATTTCAGAGGCTTTAGCTCAGGGATACATCACTCCGTCCAAGTCTCCGGTGCCTTCGGGGTTCTTTTTCATCAGGAAGAAGGGGGGTGGGTTAAGGCCATGTATAGATTATCGGGCACTCAACGCGATCACCAATAGGTACCCGTTTCCTATGCCGTTGGTGCCTTCCGCCCTCGAGCAGCCGCGGGGAGCCCAGATATTCATGAAATTGGATCTCCGCCGTGCATATAACCTGGTGTGTATCAGGGAGGGGGTGAATGGAAGACGGCATTCATGACCACCAGGGGGCATTTCCAGTACCGGGTTATGCCGTATGGGTTAGCTAACGCCCCCTCCGTCTTCCAGGCTTTCATAAATGACGTCCTAAAAGACTACCTCGGAAGCTTCGTGGTGGTCTTTCTGGACAACATTCTCGTGTATGTGCATATGCACATCCGTCAAGTTCGTCAGGTCCTGGCGAGGCTTGGGGCCCACCTGCTATTCGCTAAATTAGAGAAGTGTGTGTTCCACGTCCATGAGATCCCTTTTCTAGGGTACATTATGAGCGAGCGGGGGGTTCAGATGGACCAGACCAAAGTTAGGTTTGGTGGCTGACTCCTCATGCCTTCAAGTCTTGTAAGTTCAGCGCGCCTAACTAGCGCTACTCTTTGTCTTAGTTCACAGTTTCCCCAGGCTCGGCTTGGAAGTTTATGTTTCTGAGTAGCGGTATTGGCTCAGCCCCGGCAGCTAGCACAGCCCTAGTGCCTCGCCAGCCCCAGGTGTGTTCTTTTGTTTTGCCCAGTATTGTTTGTCACAGTTATCATAAGTTTTACCTTATCCCTCATAATTGTCACTGCATTTCTGTTTTGTTTATGGTTTATTGTCAAACTCCTCCTTGGTCCATCCCCCACGAGTGTTCTCCCGTCATTGTTAGACTGAGTGAATCATGACACAAATATGATTCACTTGGCTTTTAAGGTTTTAAACCAATAAAATAAAATTCATAAAATGTGTTCAAATAAAACATTAAAATACAAATAAAAATATATACGCTTTTACAAATAATCTTAAACTATTTCATTACCTGAGGATGTTTGAAATAAAATAACAAAGAAAACAATAATTTCACATGTTAATAAACTTGTTCTGTTCTTATGGAAGTATTGATGAATTGTAGAACATCCGGAGAATACGACCCTTCCTCTCTAGAGAGGCCACCCAGGTGCTTGTTCAGTCTCTCGTCACTTCCAGACTTGACTACTGCAGCTCTCTCCTGGCTGGTCTCCCTCTGCGCACCATCAGGCCCCTGCAACTCATCCAGAATGCAGCGGCACGGGTCGTCTTCAATGTCCCTAAATTTAGCCATGTCTCTCCACTGCTGCGTTCTCTTCACTGGCTTCCTGTAGCTGCTGCCCGTATCAGATTCAGAACCCTGACGCTGGCCTACAAAGCCCAGAACGGACCAGCCCCTCCGTATCTAATGGCAATGGTCAAAAACCGATCCGCACCAAGAGCCCTTCGAGCTTCAAGTACGGCTCGGCTCGACCCGCCATCCCTCAAAATCCGCGGAAGACAAGCGTCCAGGCTTTTTTCTGTCCTGGCACCAAAGTGGTGGAACGAGCTGCCCCTGGGTGTCTGAACGGCAGAGTCGCTCGCTGTCTTCAAACCCAGACTAAAGACCCACCTCTTCAGAGAGTACTTGGACGAATAGTTCTATGGTCGCCTTATTGTATTGTGTTTAGCAATGTCTAAAGCTTAGAGGTATCTTTTGAATTATTAGTCTATTCTAACTAGCTAAGGCTTTTCTTGGGTAAATAGCAAAGCACTTTGTAAGTCGCTCTGGATAAGAGTGTCTGCTAAATGCTGTAAATGTAATGTAAATGTAAATGTAGTGTCACGGTTTGTCACTGGAGACAAAGGCGGACGTACAAATATTATATATTAATAACAAAACAAGCACTAAGCTGACCAAATAAACTATACCAGAATCACCCAAACAGGCCAAGTCAACAAACCATGAAACCGACATGAGAACATACCCACATGGACATGCACAGGATATCAAAGAACACCTGGAAGTACAAGGGGGTGTGGTTACAAAGGCGACACTGGTGGAAACACTAAGGGACAGGCGTAGCTAGGGCAGACAAGACACAAACAGAGCCATGTGCTTGAGAGAACATTACAACAGAAAACAAAGGCAGACATGACACCAGGGGCAGGCATGACACATGGGCCCATCTGGGCTACATACCATCAGTTACAGTCAGTCAGTGATTTCTTTCTGCTGAAACTCCAAACAGATTTTTCACCACATTCATACTTTCTTTTTCTTGCACTGTACGTTCATCTCAAATTCCCCATTAATAAGGAAGCATCATATCCCAGGGAGAGGATCTTAGTGGGAGAAAGGAAGTCCAGACAGGATAACCCTTGGCTGTGTGGCTGAGGAAATGTGTGATTTTAATAATAATGATAACGCACGTTTGAACACGAACTTCCACAACGAAGTGTGCTGCAGGGCCGTCATTCTGGATAAACACTGAGTGTGAATGGCAGAGACCCGGAGAACAATAGAGAGAGAGTTACTTTCCACTCATACATCACCCACCGCCTCCACCCGAGCATGTGTACCTGCTCAACACCACCACACCACTCTGCTGCCTTCTGGCCTGACCACAGTGCTCTTAGGCCTTTCCGGCCTTTCGCCCCTCATAAGGACTCTGGGCTAGCTAAACAAACGACATAGCGTAAGTCAAATCAAATCAAATCAAAATCAAATTTTATTTGTCACATACATAGTCATACACAGTATAACTTGCAGTGAAATGCTTTTTTGACAGTCTGCCCACATCAAGCTATACAATAAAAATCTACATTTAAACTTAACTAAACCTTAACTTAATGAAGTAAAGTGCAAAAGTGCAAAAGAAAAATAAAATAAAAATGAAGAAAATAAAAATAGAATAAGTTACATTTAAGTTAAAGAATAGAATATAAAAATATGAAAATATAGAAATATAAGCAAAAAAAATAAATAAAAAATACAGAATACAAATATACAAATATATATACAGAGCTAAAACTAGTGCGTGTCTGTGTGTGTGTGTGTGTGTGTATATATATACATACATATACATATGTACATATTTATCTGTATGTGAGTGTATGTGTGAGTTAAAAATAAATATTTTCGTTATTGTCCGTAGTGAGTTTTCCGTGAGCCATGGTTGTGTATTGTAGTGAGTGAGGGTCCAGTTTGTGTATGTAGATACTTTAATTTAGTGTCCTAGTCCCTGTCCCCATTCAAGGCACGGATGGCTTGTGGAAAGAAGCTCCTCCTCATTCTCTCTGTGTTAGCCTTCAGGGTTCTTAAGCGTTTCCCCGAGGGCAACAGAGAGAACAGTCCATTGTTGGGATGACTGGGGTCCTTCACAATCTTCTTGGCCTTGGTCCAACACCGCTTCTTGTAGATGGACTGCAGGTCAGGAAACTCCATCTTAGTGATTCGCTCTGCTGAACGTCTCACTCGTCGTAGCGCTTGCCTGTCCAACAGTCACACAGTAGCATGGTTTAGACCCTGGTTATTACTACCAGGTAAACGACAAACACTGCAGATTCATACTGGATTAGAATCACTTCACAGTTTTTAATGCTATACTGCAAACACTACAAACACTACAGATTCATACTGGATTAGAATCACTTCACAGTTATTAATGTTATACTGCAAACACTACAAAACCTGCAGATTCATACTGGATTAGAATCACTCCACAATAATTATTATCAGACTGTAAAATCTATGTACTGCTGATTCACACTGGATATAAATCACTCCATATGTATTTCTGTCTGACTAAAATAGACTACAAACACTGAAGATTCATACTGGATTAGAATCTCTCCACCGTTATTACTAGCAGACTGTAAAAACTATGTACTGCAAATGCATACTGGATAAAAAGCACTCCACAGTTATTAATGCTATACTGTAAACACTACAAGCACTGCAGATTCATACTGGATAATAATCACTCCACAGTTATTACTATCAAATTAAAAAACATTACAGATTCATACTGGATTAGAATCACTCCATAGGTATTTCTGTCAGATAAAAAAACTACAAACACTGTAGATTCATACTGGATGAAAATCCCTCCACAGTTATTACTGTCAGACTACAAATAGCATACAGTGCAGATTCATACTGGATTAGAATCACTCCACCATAATTACTTGCAGACATTAATAATTACACACACTGCAGATTCATACTGGATTAAATTCACTCTCCACTGTAAAATATTTGCCCCACTTCAGCTGCATAAATCTAAATTCCACTTGCATTCAATGATGTAGAGTCCTGCAAGTCAGCTGACATTCATTTGAAACTGAACTGAAAATAATCCAGCCAAATAAAGGCTGCTTCTGCTGGGTCAGTCTACTGTATTCTGAACTCCTGAGCAGGTGTTTTGTGTTGGCATGTTTGTGCTGGGTGTAGGCAGGAGTGTGTATCGTCTGTGAAGTTAAAATAGTAGCAGAGTTTACTTTTGCTTGTTACATCATGTAATTGCAAACACTCAAACATTGCAGACTTGAATGACTGACCCAAAGAATGTGGCTGTTGACCTTTATTATCAGGCCTTAAGGCCCTGATTATTCTTCAGCTATTAATTTGGAACTTATCATTAAGTAACTACCAGGACTGTCACTGAGTAACTGCTGTGAATTTGACGGGACTTTTGTGAAGCTGTGAGAGTGAGCGATGAATGTCTGGAGACATCTATTGAAGTGCTAACTATTAATCCAGACATATTTGTAAATGATCACAATGTTTTCCAGGAAATTCCTTTCGGCCTGGTCACAGAGTTTAACCTTCAGTCGCATTCTTCACATTTTATACAAAAACAAGGACAAGTGTCTTCCTGGAAATCATTGGGTTAATCTATGAGAAAACAGAAAGTATTTCACCTCCTGCTTGACTCAAAACAAGCAGGTTAGGGTCCGTAAACATCACTCATAGACCTGTAACACCTCAAACAAACAGGGGCGAAGGTTTTGTTGGGAAACACGAAAAATGAAAACTCTCAGCATGAATTTAAGAACCTCAAGGTAACCAAGGGAACCTTTATAGAACTAAAGTTAAAGAAACGTTGAAAGGATGGGTGTGTAGTTTTCCTCTTTCTGCAGAACCCATACTCACTCTGCGTTGAGCTGCTAGTGAGCAATGAGGAGTTCAAGGGTACACACTCTGGATTAAAGTCACTGAACAGTAATTACTGTCAGGGTGTAAAAACTGCATACAGTGAAAATTCATACTGGATTATAGTCACTCAACAGTAATTACTGTCAGATGGTAAAAACTACATACAGTGAAAATTCATACTGGATTAAAATCAGTCCCCAGTTATAACTATCAGACTGTAAAAACTGCATACAGTGAAAAGTCATACTGGATTAAAATCAGTCCCCAGTTATTACTATAAAACTGAACAAATGACATACAGTGAAAATTCATACTGGATTGAAATCACCCCACAGTTATTACTATAAGACTGAACAAATGACATACAGTGAAAATTCATACTGGATTATAGTAACTCAACAGTAATTACTGTCAGATGGTAAAAACTACATACAGTGAAAATTCATACTGGATTAAAATCAGTCCCCAGTAATAACTATCAGACTGTAAAAACGGCAGACAGTGAAAATTCATACTGGATTATAGTCACTCAACAGTAATTACTGGACTGAAACCACTCCACAGTTACTATCAGACTTTAAAGTCCCCACACACTCCAGATTCATACTGGATTGAACTGGTCTGAAGATCTCTATCTCTCTAAAAAACAATACATCTTCAGGGTCAGGAGATGAAGGCTGTGTGACCCATAACTCGTACTTGCGCTCGTGCAGGCTCAACAGACTATCAGTTGATCATGTGCTGTGGATTTCAGTTGGCGGATGACCATCGGCTTGACTTCGGCTGAGGTTATTGCTGTGTGTCAGTACTTAACATCACGTTCTCCTGTTCCTACTCACACAGATAACGTTCCACACAGCCGGGAGAAAGCTTGACACCATTCATACTTTCTTTTTCTTGCACTGTACGTTCATCTCAAATTCCCCATTAATAAGGAAGTATCATATCCCAGGGAGAGGATCTTAGTGGGAGAAAGGAAGTCCAGACAGGATAACCCTTGGCTGTGTTGCTGAGGAAATGTGTGATTTTAATAATAATGATAACGCACGTTTGAACACGCACTTCCACGACGAAGTGTGCTGCAGGGCCGTCATTCTGGATAAACACTGAGTGTGAATGGCAGAGACCCGGAAAACAATAGAGAGAGAGTTACTTTCCACTCATACATCACCCCCGCCTCCACCCGAGCACGTGTACCTGCTTAACACCACCACACCACTCTGCTGCCTTCCGGCCTGACCACAGTGCTCTTAGGCCTTTCCGGCCTTTTTTCCCCTCATAAGGACTCTGGGCTAGATGCATAGCCAGGCCTACTACAGGGGCAATGAGAAAGATGCCTTCAGCTTTTGGACTCCCAGGCGTAGTTGTACCATCCTGACTCAAAAAATCCGGTATATCTAAATGTGCCAAATTTTCCTAGGTTCTCTGAGGTGTGATCACAGAAGGTCACCAAAGACTTGAGACAACAGTAAACTGGCGGAAGGGGAGCGTGAGTCGAGTTCATGCATAAGGCTAACCTCAGTTTGGTGTGTCCTGGCCCTTGGGAGTTTAACGATGATGAGTAATAAGGACAACAAATATCCGCTGTTTGTTGGCCTGTTATTTGAGAGTTAACAGGAGTTAATGAATCAGTTTTAATGGTTACATTCTGACGCCTACACTCTGAAAACAGTGCAAAATGTCAGGCTACTCCACCTAGCCTTTTGTTGTTGGTCTGAGTGAACTTCGGAGACGTGATTCATCCAGGAATGTTGTGAGAGATTTGTTTTTAAAGTTTGCTAGAAGATGAGAAAAAAAGAGATAACCAGAACTGGTGAAATTATCACATCATCAGCTAAGCAAGGATTACATGGGTGCCCTTGATAGCAACCGGGCTGATACCTCATTCAGCTGAAACACTGAAGGCTGCTCTCACTGGTAGCTCGGTGGGATTATGCATGCCGTACCCTAGCTGGATGACGGACAAAGACTAGGCCCCGGAGGCCTAGCTAAATCTAAATTTGCTGGTTCGGACCAGGCCTTGTATGCGACGTATGGTGATATTGAAGAAGACTGTATGAGGATTTGATTGCATTAGAGAGTTGGTGAGGTCAGGATGTTGGGTGGTCACTACTTAACCTCATCATCCCAGACTCCCCAACTCATCCCATTCAAAAGCATTCAGAAGCATTTGGAAGCTCACTATGCAGGATTTTGTTATTATTACATTCAACTGAAACCAAAACAATGGCAAAACTAAATAGGAAGCTGGTCAGCGACGTGGGGAAATACCCAGAACTATGACACAGGGCTTTCAAGACAACCACACACCATCTTCATTGCTTCCAGTGTGGGACGGCCTTTACAGTCTAAGCCAGGCGTGAGGCTCTTGTGACGTTAGTTAAGAAAATATTTAAGAATATATATTTTTTGAGAATTCTTCTTAAGTAAAAACCGTTGGGTGGGTAGATGTCTCTCTCTCTTTCTCTTTCTCTTTCTCTCTCTCTCTCTCTCTTTCTCTTTCTCTCTCTCTCTCTCTCTCTCTCTCCACACCACCTCGATGTGATGCTGGTCAGTATCTGCGTCTGCTAACCGATGTATCAGAGCCTGGTTCTCAGCGCTTTTCCCTGAGCACTGAATCAGAGGCAGTTCGGAAAGAGGTGGCGGCTGGTTGGGCATGTGGCAGTCCCCGCCTTCCCGGTGTTCGGGAGCATTACTCGGGGTGATCAGGGGAGTACTAACGAGTGGGCTGGGTAATGGGGGAAGGGGTCGATGGCACTCTCTCTCTCTCTTCCCCTTAAAACTCTTAAGCGATGTTGGCCGGCACAGCCGCCTGTTAGCTGGTGTGGTGGAACGAAGTGTGTCGGCTACCCGGCGATGCCTCATTAAGGTGGTGGCTGGCTTCACAAATGTATATCAGAGAACACGTGTATATATACAAATATATATTTTTGGAGAATACCAAGAGTGGAATTCTTCTTAAGTACAGAAAAAGTTACGAAGAAATATCGTAAAATTTGTAAGAAGATATTTGAAGAACGATTTGTCCTGTCTCGGATCTTAAGCATGAAGTCATGAAGTTAGAAGAAGAACTTTTGGGAATTCGGGGCCAGATCTGGTAAACTCAGTAGCGATCTTCTAATGGGTCGCAGTGTGGAGGCAAGAAGGTCGTGAAAAAGCTCCATCACGTACATTTTTGTTTGCTCCTCCACCAGAGCAGAGCTCACTGGGATCACTGGCTTTTAAACCAGGAGGTGGAAGCGCTCCACTCCGCCACACTTCACCTTCTGCAGGTTCTTCACCATTTAAAAGTGTTTTCACGCTCACACATCCCTGTAGAACCCTTTAAAAAGTGAAGAACCTTGGTTCCTGTCGAGGAGTTGGAACTTCATGTTCCAGCAAGTGAACCGAGATGCTGAAGCAGGAAAAATGGACGAGCGTAAGAATCTGAGACACTTTGACGAGACCAGACTGTGATGTTCTAGACTTTGGCTGGGTCAGAACATCTCCAAAACATCTGGCAGGTCTTGAGAGGTGTTGTTCCTGGGGTGCAGAGGTCACTACCTACCAAAAAAGTGCTCCAAGGAAGGACGGCCGATGAACCGACGCCAAGGTAATGGGCAAATGACGTCCGGCGCACACACTACAGGACAAATGGGCCGATTTCAGGGCGATCGTAAATGATGAGTATCCTGTACGGTGTGGCATCTGTAATCCAGTCTACAGGATACTCATAGTTTCCGATCGCGTTGAAATCGGCCCGATTGTCCTGTAGTGTGTTACCCTGGAGTCGGTTCACCGGCCGTCCTTCCTTGGACCCCAGGAACAACATCCCTCAAGACCTGCCAGATGTTTTGGAGATGTTCTGACCCAGCCAACGTCTAGAACAACAAACCTGGAGGAACCGAGCTCTGTTCTTCAGACTAGCTCACCGACAAGATCTCACTACTTTCTTTCTTCAGAATGAGAAGCTCTTGTTTCTCCTTTTTACTGGATTTATGTTCACCTGCTTTATCTGTTCTGATGAGATCTGGAGCTTCTACAGTAGAACTCTCTCACTGATCAGAGATCTGCCTTGTAATCAGCACAACTTCACACCAGGGGGCAGCAGAGCTTCAGAGTGAGAAACTGCAGCCTGAGCTTCATCATTACTCTCAGTCCAGTCAATGTCCATTTGTTCATTCATGTAACTCGCCTGCAATGATCTGATCTCCAGCAGCATCATAATTCATAATATCTGCTGTCAAACTCTGAACCCACATGAGATGAAAGGCTGCTGAACAGCCTCTGACGGGCCGAGTGCTCCTGAGCTGATCTTCCTAATGCTCGGTTTTAGATATTCTGTTTGATTTTTCGAGCCAGTCATCGCCGTACACTTACGGTCCATTTCCCTAATTCTCCATTTCCGCTTCCACAGGTCTCGCAGATTTCTGCAGCGAGTGGGAGCGTCTGGTAACAGCAGGCTCTCGGCCTGGCGCTACAGAAGGAGTGTTAAATCCGGGCCCTGTGCTCTGGCTCTCAGCGTGGCTTTGAATTGGGATTAAAGCGGAAGTGTGAGGAGATGAAAGATGAGGAACCTCCTCCTCCTCCTCATTTGAAAGGTTTGTCAGATTCAGGGGCTTTCAATTACTGACAGGAACGGCCTGGGAGTGACCTCATCTCCTCTGAGAGTAATGGGCTGGGAGAGAGAGAGAGAGAGAGAGAGAGAGAGAGAGAGAGAGAGAGAGAGAGAGAGAGAGAGCTCTGAGTGAGAGTATTAATATATCTCTATATAGAATAAAAAGAGTTGATTCAGGGTCATTTTGGAGCGTTTCTATTGGTCCATTAATCCTCAAATTCTGACACAATATAAAGAACCACTGCCAGATTCAGATTATGAAGAAAAGTGAAAATTTATATATGTGTCAATTATATATATATATATTTACATTTACATTTACATTTATGGCATTTAGCAGACGCTCTTATCCAGAGCGACTTACAAAGTGCTTTGTAACCCTTTCTTTACCCAAGAAAGAAACCTTAGCTAGTTAGAATAGACTAATAATTCAAAAGATACCTCAAAGCTTTAGACATTACTAAACACAGGACAATAAGGTGACCATAGTACTTTATTTGTCCAAGTATTCACGGAAGAGGTGGGTCTTCAGTCTGCGTACATATATATATATAAATATGTATATACTTTTAGCAATGCTGTCACAATACTAGAGTACATTTATCACATCAATAAAACAAACTGAGCTAGACTGAACAGAGAGAGAGAGAGAGAGAGAGAGAATTAATACTATTGGTATGGTGATGATGGTGGTGGTGATGGTGGTTTTGATGGTGGTGGTGGTGATGATGGTGGTGTTGGTGATGGTGGTGGTGGTGATGGTAATAGTGATGGTGGTGGTGGTGGTGATGATGGTGATGTGATGGTGGTGATGATGGTGATGGTGGTGGTGGTGATTGTAATGGTGGTGGTGCTGGTGGTGGTGATGATGGTGGTTGTGATGATGGTGCTGGTGATGGTGGTGGTGGTGATGGTGGTGGTGATGGTGGTTTTGATGGTGATGGTGGTGGCGGTGGTGGTGATGATGGTGGTGGTGATGATGGTGATGGTGGTTTTGATGGTAAAGGTGGTGGTGGTGATGATGGTGATGTGATGGTGGTGATGGTGATGGTGGTGGTGCTGGTGGTGGTGATGATGGTAGTGGTGATGATGGTGGTGGTGATGATGGTGATGGTGGTGGTGGTGATGATGGTGATGGTGGTGGTGATGATGGTGATGGTGGTTTTGGTGGTGATGATGGTGGTGGTGATGATGGTGATGGTGGTTTTGATGGTAAAGGTGGTGGTGGTGGTGATGATGGTGATGTGATGGTGGTGATGGTGATGGTGGTGGTGCTGGTGGTGGTGATGATGGTAGTTGTGATGATGGTGCTGGTGATGGTGGTGATGATGGTGATGGTGGTGGTGATGATGGTGATGGTGGTGGTGGTGATGATGGTGATGGTGGTGGTGATGATGGTGATGGTGGTTTTGGTGGTGATGATGGTGATGGTGGTTTTGATGGTGAAGGTGGTGGTGGTGGTGGTGGTGGTGGCGGCGGTGATGATGGTGGTGTTGGTGATGGTGGTGGTGTTGGTGATGGTGGTGGTGCAGTAAACTGTCAGTACTCTGTTGTTGGTGGTTCCGTGTTCTCTGCTCTCTCTGGGTCTGTTAGAACAGTGTAAGCTGATGAGGTCTGAGCAGTAAAGGGAGGCTGGAGTCACTGCTGGATTGTCTGTTTGGGCCACACACACACACACACTCACACTTTCTCTCTCTCACACACACACACACACATACACATATTCACACACACACTCTCTCTCTCTCACACACACACATACACATATTCACACACACACTCTCTCTCTCTCACACACACACACACACATATGCTGCTGAGCACACTATTCCCTTGACTTTTGATGCTCTGAGTCATAATTATGGACACACACACACACACACACACACACACAGAGAGAGAAGCACTATGTAGAGCCTCAGGTGAGTATTTTCCATGGATGAGGCCTTGACAACAGATTGTGTGTGTGTGTGTGTGTGTGTGTGTGTGTGTGTAGAGGCTGTGTGTACCTCTCAGGCACTTAAATGAATTTTGTGGCTTTTTTGTTTATTTCTTTCCATTACAGCCCTTCAGTGTGTGTGTGTGTGTGTGTGTGTGTGTGTGTGTGTGTGTGCAGTGCACTAGCAGCAGTGAAGCCTCTAAACCCACTGAGCTAAAGATCCTAAATATGATCTGTTGATTATAACCTAACCCTAATCTTACCCTCAACCCAAAACCTAATCCAAAGACCAAGCGTCCCCGTAATGGCGTACAGGTACACGGCAGACCTCCTGCTTTTACGACTAACACAGCTGATAGCGCAGGAAGAGTTGTGGATACTGAGGTTAGGCTTAGGCTTAGGCTTAGGTTTAGAATTAACTGATACAAAGAAAACAGCAGTTTTAGCATCATCACATCGCCGGCCAGACGCCTGTGTTCTGTGGCTACGTTAGTTTGTGTGTTTGTTTCTTTTACTGCCCTCCAATTGATATATGTGTGAGTGTATTTAAACTTGTATTTAGTGCACTACGAGGACCCATGTCCAAATGCAAGGACCAATCGTCCCCATAATGGCATATAATGGTGCCGTTTCACCACTAACACCACTGTTCTTGGAAAAGCTGAAAGTGCAGGAAGACTGGCGTTTAGTTTCTGCTTAGTTTTAGGTTTTGAGCTGAATTAGAGTCTTTCTTTAAATCCAAGCACAAAAGCCTTTTCTTGAAAAGCTTCTCGTAGCTCTCGAACATCTCGAGCTGTTTGAGAAGAGCCTGATGTTCCATAAGCTGTTGTTTTTATCCAGGGAGAAAGGTCTGTCTCAGTCTCTCTGATGTGGCTTCATTCTCCAACACTGGGCCATTCACTCTCATTGTGTGTGTGTGTGTGTGTGTGTGTGTGTGTTTTAGCCCCTGTAGTCCTGATCTGCGGCTCCAGCAGGGCTGATTTTAAATTCTAATTGTCAGGATCGCTCCCTCCTCTGTCATTGTAGTAACACCTGCCTGCGAGCTGAGGAAGCCGAGGGCCATGGAGCGTGTCTGAGCTTAATTATTTCTCCAGCACACACACACACACGCCTATAGGTACCTCATAAGGAATAATAACCTGTCCCGTCTGTGTTACATGTATTATGTATTTGTACTTAGGAAGCCCAGGATTAAGAACTACACTCACTGATACTACGCCTGCTTTTGCTCTCTGCTCTCGCAACAGCCCCATCTCTTCACGGCGCCTAATGGATTCCACAGGATGTTGGAGTCCCCCCTTTGAGATTCTGGTCCATGCTGACATGACTGCATCACACAATTCCTGTGGATTCGTCAGGACCACCTTCAGACTCTTCTACTGGATCTACTGTGTGGATCTGGTACCTGGGTAGAACTATCAGTGCTGACTTATAGAGGGCTTTGAAGAGCATCACTGTGAGGATCTGATTGCATTCAGCGACAAATGCGGTCAGGATGTTGGATAAGCACCAATAATCATTTCAGAGAACATTTAACATTTCAGCTACTCCACTGCTCCACGGCTCAATGCTGAGGGGCTTTCTACCCCGCTAGCCCACACCTGGTATTAGGCAGCATGGTACCAATAGGGTCATGATGTTGATCTCTTCCAGAGAGTCCTATTCTATTGGCAGTACTTCTCTACAGGGGCTAGACAAGCTCTATGTCAGCCAGGAGTGCCTTTGCTACTTAACATTGCTAAATGTGCTCTTCATTCTGTTTCATCAATTTTTAATTTCTTCTTCTGCTTCACCCACTTCCAGTCCCTCTCCTCGACCTGTCCTTCCAGTAACATCTGAACGCTCGCACTGCTGGAGCTCAGAGCACATGTGCAGTACTGAACACCCCCCCAAAAAATCCCCAAAAGTGCTGTAGAGGTCGTCCAGTTCTGCTCTGGCTCTCCATTGGGTGAAACATGGGCTAGGTGGGTTCCAGTGGGTTTGTACATACTTTGATACTGGGGCCCAGGTGGGCTTCCCAAATGGGCGCCAATGTTTCAGCCCACCTTACGTTTACATTTTACATTTACAGCATTTCTCCAGAGCCTCAGAAAAGTGTCTCAGTTTCCTCAGCTAGTTTAAATAGACCCCTCTAATCTTAGACTCTACTAAACACAAGTCAATATGGAGACCATAATACTCTACTCTTCACCTGAGTACTCTCAGAAGAGGAGGGTCTTCAGTCTGGGTTTGAGGTCAGCGAGTGTTGGACTCTGCTGTTCGGACACCCAGGGGAAGTTCGTTCCACCACTTCGGTGCAGGACAGAAAAAAGTCTGGACGCTCGTCTTCTGTGGTTCTCAAAGGATGGCGGGTCGAGCCGAGCCGTACTTAAAGCTGGAAGGGCTCTTGGTGCAGATCGGCTTTTGACCATCGCCATCAAGTACAGAGGGGCTGGCTGGTCCAGTCTTGGCTTTGTAGGCCAGAGTCAGGGGTTTGAATCTCACATGGGCCCCATCTAGGCCCTGGGCTACCCATCTAGCTAGTTGGGCTACCCATACGTCTGTCTGTGCCATGGCCTGCATTGCCTTCACATTGTGAATTGTGGATGTTTATCAGTGGAGCAGCAGCAGGAAATCAGGTATTGGTATGGTAAGCTGACCAGTGGAACGGTCAGCTTTTCCATCTGTGATGGGGCAGTGAAGGAGAGAGGAAAGTTCAGCAGTGTTTGAATGGGTAAACAACATTCAAAAGATTCTCAACCACAACTCCGGGGTTTGTTTTCTGGACTTGAACACTGGGTCAGTGCGACATAAGCTTCCACACTTTTTCGTTCTTGTGTTGTTGTTGTTGTTGTTGAGTTTTAGTAAGCCAGTGCTCTTTTCCACCAACACGAAACAAATAACTATTTTCTTCACTGAGACCAAGAGAGAAGCTCGGAGAGAAGCTGGAGAGCTCTTGTGATCATGGAGTGGAGCACTGGAGTGGGAGGCTAACAGAGCAAAGCCACAGCCATGGCAACACAAGCATCTCAAACTTTACCCAGAATCTCTCTGTATTTGCCTCCACCTTCAGTGCAATGCTGTTTTCCACAGCCGTCAAAGCAGTTTTAGTCCCAAAACAATTAAATCCATAAATGCTGGGGAAGCCCCCTAGTGAGCACCACCATAAGAACCAGTGTCAGAAAAAAAGTCCTCAAGAGCTTGAGGAACAACCACTGAGAGGAACCGAGACTCTGGTCGAAGACTCCTGCCAAATCCTGCTGGTGGAACTGTACTTTCAGCCACTGTTCATCCCATTGGTGGGACCATACTGTCTAGAGACCAGCCACTGTTAATCCCATTGATGGGACTGTACTATCTAGAGACCAACAACTGTAAATCCCATTTGTGTGACTGTACAGTCTAGAGACCAGCCACTGTCTAGAGACCAGCCACATTTATTCCCACTGGGGGAACTGTACTGTCTAGAGACCAGCCACTGTTCATTCCACTGGTGGGTCTGTACTATCTAGAGACCACTGTCAATCCCAATTGGTAGGGCTGTACTATGTAGAGCCCACCCTCTGTGAATCCAACTGCCATGGTAAATCCCACTGGTGGAACCATACTGTCTAGAGTGCCGCCATGCCAATCCTACTGGTGGGACTGTACTCTCCAAAGACCTGCCAGTGTAAATCCCACAGGTTGGACCATACTGTCATGTTAGCAGTCATGGTAAATCCCACTGGGTGGGACCATCCTTGCAATGTGGCTCTACTGTTTGTTTTTATGATGTATCCTGAGATGTACCGTTGTGAAAAATCCTGGTGAGGTTCCATTTCTTCCATTTGTTCTGCTCACCTTTAGGCCACAGCAGGCTGAAGATCACTGCAATCCAACAATGCTCCTCCCACCATTAAATTGCCCCTTTTTAGATTCCGGCTCCATCCATCAATACGGCCGAGCGCTATCGAAATGACTTTGTTTGGCCCATATCGTTGGCAAGAGATCCGGCCTGCGCTGAAAGAGGACCCCACCATTAATCCGCCCTGTTCACACACACCTACACACACACACACAGGAGCAGGACATATGAAGACTTTTATTTGCTGGTGCAGTGATAGATGCGGCTGTGTAGAGGCAGTGATTACCGCAGTCCCTGGGCTTTACACACACATACACACACTCACACACATCCATTAGACCATCGTTTAGACCTGCCAGGACACAGCCTGCTTCCTCCATCTGGGTGCAGATGTGTGAATGTGTGTCTGTGTGTTTGTTTTCATGGATTTTCAGGACGTTGGAGCTACAACGCCGCAGTACTGGAGGACAGTAAGCACACACATGGTTACGGCTCTGTAACCGAGCTGTGGAGCAGAAGGCTCCTGGTGGACCATCTGCAGCTGCACATTTACACCCGAGCGAGACGAGGGTCAAACACTCCCGTGTAAAGCAGCCTGTCTGAGAGACTGCGGCGTGTTCTGATCAGGCGCTGCTGGATCCACAGCCGGGCCGTGCTCAGACTGTCTACAGGACAGCTGCAGGAGGCTTTATTCCAAATGAATAAATAAATAACAGCTATAAAACAGCGCTCTCAGGGTTTGGGGAGGGGGGGGGGGCACGTCTGCTTCAGCATATGGGGGGAGTCTGTCTTTGCAAACAGTGCAGAGAGAGAGAGAGAATGAGGGGAGAGGAAGGGAGAGGGTGGAGGATGGAGATGGAGACCCTGATGACGTGTCCATGTGGGGCCTGTATGAGTAGCCCAACTGGGAACCAGAACATTTTGTCCATGAGGTCCATGTTGGCCCCACATATGGGTGACCAGCGGGGTCAGTGATTGGACCAGGAGGGCTTTGGCTGCACATTGGGCCTAGATGGGACCCATGTGAGATTAAGGTGGGCTTGTAAAGACGGGGCCCATTTAGGAAGCACCAACTGGGTCCCAGCACATGTACAAACCCCCTCAGAGGCCATGCCCACCTGGAACCCCTGGAAGAGAGAGAGCGGGAAGATAGACAAAAAGAGAGAGAGAAAGAAAGAAAGCGGGCAAACGAGAGAATTACAGAGAAAGAAAGACAGAATTGAAGTGTGAGAGAGAGACATAAATAGAGGGATAGACAGAATCAGAGAAAGAGACGGAAAGAGAGAGAGACGGAAAGAGAGAGAGACAGAAAGACAGAGAGAGAAAGAGAGAGATAGACAGAATCAGAGAGAGAGAGATAGACAGAATCAGAGAGAGAGAGATAGAAAGAGAGAGAGAGATAGACAGAATCAGAGAAAGAGACGGAAAGAGAGAGAGACAGAATCAGAGAGAGAGACGGAAAGAGAGAGAGACCGAATCAGAGAGCGAGATAGACAGAATCAGAGAGATATAGACAGAATCAGAGAGAGAGACTGAAAGACAGAGAGAGACATAATAAGAGAGAGAGACAGAATCAGAGAGAGAGACTGAAAGACACAGAGAGAGAGAGACAGAGAGAGACAGAATCAAAGAGAGAGAGAGAGAGAGAGACAGAATCAGAGAGAGAGAGAGAGAGAGAGAGATTAGAGCTCTTGTCTGCGGGCAGTGGGTTTATCAGCTGCTTGATTGCGTCTCGATGTCCTCTAGAGTTGGAATATTGAGTGAAGAACTTCAGGGGGAATTTATCAGTCACTCTGAATCCCGCAACACGGCCTCAACTCACTATTCCAATAATAACAGAGAGAGAGAGAGAGAGAGAGAGAGAGCAGAACTCTTTCATTATCTCTGTCAGAATGACCCACCTGTCAGTCAGGGTAATGGAGTGCTGAGGGAGAGATTAGAATAGTGGACGAGGTTATTTTTGGAGGAGACGGTTCCAGCTCTCAGCAGAACACCTACTGTAGTTTTACAGTTTGGTCTGCAGGATCAGACAACACTGAGCATGCTCAGATTAATGAGGTCTTAGTGGTCCTGTGTAGAATCCTTCAGCACTTTCAGTGAACCACCGTGTTTTACTGCTGTATCCACCACAACCTCTGGTGCTGCAGCAGATCCACTGATTTACAGTATAAAGAGGTGGAGAAAAGATGGACGAGGCTTTCCTTCTTGTTGAATGCTGGGATGACCTGGGGTGGTGATCATCCATCCAACATCCTGACCTCACTAATGCTCTTGTCACTGAATGCAATCAGATCCTCACAGCAATGTTCCTCCTCCAAAATCTAGTAGAAAGCCTTGTTCCCTGGACAGTAGAGACAGTTACTCCAACAGAAGGAAGAGAAACTCTTTTTAATCTCCTTGATTTCAGAAGAAATTAATGAACAGGTGTCCCAATACTTTTGTCCCTATAGTGTAACTTCACTTCACTTTTGTGGTTTAATGGTTTGTGTTTGGTGAGTTAGTCAGACTGCTAACTGACTCCCCACACTCTTCTACTACTGTCTTGCTGCAGTCTTGCAGTCAGGGCCGAGCTGAGTGGACCGGTGGAGACGCTCTGTTCTGAAGGTCACTTCCTTTATTCGTCCCCTGTGGACAAACAATGATGTGACGGCTCTGCTGGAAATGATAAGTAAATATAGTTTTAATGGACCTCTGGACAGGACACGGTTATCTGTCATCACCTGAGAGAGCGAGAGAGAGAGAGAGAGAGAGAGAGAGAGAGAGAGGGCATGGCATGTGTGACCCAATCTGACTCTGGCCATTGCAGGTTATTATTAGATGTATAATAGATTAGACTGCTCAGCAGAGAGAGGTTACAGAGATACATACAGAAAGAAAGAGAGAAAGAGAGAGAGAGTCCCTGTGTTGTACTGAGTATATAAACTGTAAGGTTGAGTAAAACTGAATACTATGTGCTGAAGGACATCACCTCTATTTTAACTTCAAAACCTCAATGCTGCAATAGTGCACTGAACATAGAAATCATTGAAATCAAACACATTCAAACACAAAATCCAAATACTTCAAACACAAAACCTGAATACTTCAAACACAAAACCCAAATACTTCAAACATAACATCTAAACACTTTAAACACAAAACCCAAATACTTCAAACACAAAACCCAAACACTTTAAACACAACATCTAAACACTTCAAACACAAAACCCAAATACTTCAAACATAACATCTAAACACTTTAAACACAAAACCCAAATACTTCAAACATAACATCTAAACACTTTAAACACAAAACCCAAATACTTCAAACACAAAACCCAAACACTTTAAACACAACATCTAAACACTTTAAACACAAAACCCAAATACTTCAAACACAAAACCCAAATACTTCAAACATAACATCTAAACACTTTAAACACAAAACCCAAATACTTCAAACACAAAACCCAAACACTTTAAACACAACATCTAAACACTTCAAACACAAAACCCAAATACTTCAAACATAACATCTAAACACTTTAAACACAAAACCCAAATACTTCAAACATTACATCTAAACACTTTAAACACAAAGCCCAAACACTTCAAACACAACATCTAAACACTTCAAACACATAAAACACAACATCTAAACACTATACACACTTCAAACACAACATCTAAACACTTCACATCTAAACACAAAATCCAAACAAACACTTCAAACACTGTGTAGATTTTAAACCCTACCTTGTGAACATGTACATAGTAATTCGGGTGATTCTGGTAAAAGAAATCTGGGTTTTATCGGATCACACTGAATATGCATTTTAGTGAAAAGTGCAAACGAAATCTGGTCAATGTCGATGTCCGGAAATTAAACACATGATAAAACCAGGTATAAACCAGCGCTCACACTACAGCAGAGTTAACAAAACCTGTTGTAATCTGAGGAAAGACATGGTCCAGTCCAGATCTCCTCTTAGTCTCATTTCTTTCTCCTAGACACAGTTAGGTCCTGTCTGAGACCAATGTGAGACTAAAGCAATGAGGTCTGGAAAAAGAATTCAGAAACCAGCGATATTAAGAGCTGTAAGAGTATAAGGAGCCACTAATATACAGGAGTGTATTTCTAGACCTTTTCTACCTGTTCCACTGTCCACTGACGGCTGGATAAAACTTCTGCAAACCCTTGATTTGAGCCACTGACTGGCTTTAAATGGGACTTCAAACATGAAATGAAACAGTTCTCCGTGGCGAATGGACTGCATGACTCATAAACCACTCCGATTTCTTGCGTGACAACATGCAATATACATTTTCCCTTTCTCCTCGGAGAGAGAGAAAGAACACAAGCAGAACTTTGAGTGTCTGCCATGAATGTGAAATCCAGGCTGACGTGCCGAACAAAAAGAACTGTGTGGTAGCAGCTAATGGCTTTAGCAGCCGGTCAGAAGGTGCAGAAGGAATGTCACGACCATAGCTGTGTAACTGTAGACGCTGAGACCCCAGTATTGGTGGGTATGTGTACATGTGGTTCGAATCTACAGCTGCCATACACTGAATACAAGATAGAAACACTCTCAATAAACACTCCTATACACTAGAATACAAGATATTAACTCAGAAACACCCTCAATAAACACTCCTATACATTAGAATAGGAGATATTAATCCATACACACCTCAATAAACACTCATATACACTAGAATAGGAGATATTAGTCCAGTCAACCCTCAATAAACACTCCTATACACTAGAATAGGAGATATTAGTCCAGTCAACCCTCAATAAACACTCCTATACACTAGAATATGAGATATTAGTCCATAAACACCTCAATAAACACTCCTATACACTAGAATAGGAGATATTAGCCAATAAACACCTCAATAAACACTCCTATACACTAGAATAGGAGATATTAGCCCATACACACCTCAATAACCACTCATATACACTAGAATAGGAGATATTAGCCAATAAACACCTCAACAAACACTCCTATACACTAGAATAGGAGATATTAGTCCATAAACACCTCAATAAACACTCCTATACACTAGAATAGGAGATATTAGTCCGTAAACATCTCAATAAACACTTCTATACACTAGAATAGGAGATATCAGCCTATAAACACCCCCAATAAACACTCCTATACACTAGAAAAGGAAATATTAGTCCATACACACCTTTAATAAACACTCTTATACACTTGAATAGGAGATATTAGTCCATAAACACCTCATAAACACTCTTATACACTAGAATAGGAGATATTAGCCCATAAACATATCAATAAACACTCATATACACTAGAATAAGAGATATTAGTCTAGAAACAACTAAGAAAAAGCACTTCTATACACTAAAATAAATGATATTAGTCCATAATCACCTCAATAAACACTCCTATACACCAGAATAAGAGATATTAGTCTAGAAACAACTAAGAGAAAGCACTTCTATACACTAAAATAAATGATATTAGTCCATAAACACCTCAATAAACACTCATATACACTAGAATAGGAGATATTAGTCCATACACACCTCAATAAACACTCTTATACACTAGAACAGAAGATATTAGTCCATACACACCTCAATAAACACTCTTATACACTAGAATAGAAGATATCAGCCTATAAAGACCCCAATAAACACTCCTATACACTAGAATATGAGATATTAGTCCATAAACACCTCAATAAACACTCCTATACACTAGAATAGGAGATATTAGTCCATAAACACCTCAATAAACACTCCTATATACTAGAATGAGATATTAGTCCATAATCACCTCAATAAACACTCCTATACACTAGAACAGAAGATATTAGTCCATACACACCTCAATAAACACTCCTATACACTAGAATAGGAGATATTAGTCCATACACACCTCAATAAACACTCCTATACACTAGAATAGAAGATATTAGTCCATAAACAACCTCAGGATAAGGATGAGCTAAAAGCCACTTCACCGCTAGCAGCAGTTGCCAGTGGACCACCAACTTCACCAGTGGTTCAACAATGGTCCTGTATCCTCACGCTATTTGTGACGGCGCATTTCCTCTGCAGATATACACACTATGCGTGAAGGTAATGGTCCACGTTGGTCCACAACAGCTAAACTGTTGGTAGCAGGTTAGCCGGATATCTGATGTTTCCCCCTCTCTCTGCAGACCACGTAGAGGTTCGCTCTGCCCACAGGTGTTCTAATTGTCAAGTACCTCATGCTTACCCTTCACTTCAAGCACCAGCTGTGTTTGCCATCCGACGGCATCAAAAGGTCAGACAGGTGTCTGTTGGTAGCAGAGACCTGGCTGACCTTTCAATCAGCTAGCGCTGCTTAACTGCTGTTTCAGTATGCGCCTCTGCGATCTTCATTAAAGCTGGAGATTCTTCAAGAGCTAGTTGAGATAAAAAAAACTAACTAATTGACACTGTTCTGTCCCAACTACACACAATCTACTCCATCAGCCAAGACACGGCTGGCGTCTGGAGCTTTAAACTGAAGCTACAAAGCTAATGTAGCTAACAAGCAGCTAAACCATCATGCACTCTCCTCAAACCTTGTGAAGGTGTTCAGCAGCCTCTCACAGGCTTATTCATGGTATGACTCACTGCTATCTATCAATATGAACTAAACTTCACTATGTGTCCAGATGTTTGTGGACACTCCTTCTAAGGAATGCATTGAGCTACTTTAAGTTGTGCAAATACACACACACACACACACACACACACAAAGCTTGTCTAGTCCTCTCTAAAACAGATGGTACACATGAACCTATCTATTGACACCATGCTGCCTAATGCCAGGCGTGGGCTATAGAGGGGTATAAAGCCCCCCAGCATTGAGGATCTGTGGAGCAGTGGAAGAACTGCGTTCTCTGGAATGATGGTGGTGGAGCTCCATCCAATACTTTTGGATGGGATGAGTTGGGGAGTTGGGGATGATGAGGTGGGGTGTTGATCAATCATCCAACATCCTGACCTCACTAACGCTCTTGTCGCTGAATGCAATCAATCAAATCCTCACAGCAATTCTCTACTCCAAAATCTAGTAGAAAGCAGCCTTAATCTTACTTGGACAGTAGAGACAGTTGCTCCAACAAAAGCAGGATCAGCTCTTTTAATATCCTTAATTTCTGAAGAAACATTAAATAAGCAGGTGTCCCAATACTTTTGTCTCGTCCAAATACATTTGTGACAAGTGAGGTGGGTAAAACTGTGTAGATTTGATTTGTCCTCTGAACTCTCACATTAAACGAGCTGTCCGAACCCCCTCCTGGGGGGAAACCGTGGGTTTTTCAGACTTCAGAGCTCTACAGCAGCCCCACTGCTCCTGGTCTGCAGCCAGCAGCCCAGCTCTGACTGACTGCCTCCTCCATCACAGCGCTGAAAGGAAACGGGCTGTCCCTCTGATCCTGCGCCCGTTCCCCACCAACCGCGGACTGACGAGCTTAGCAGCCGTGATGTGAACAGCAGGGACCCCCAGACCTCATCCATAACACCACACATATGAGCACGTCTGGTCCATATGAGCGCCCCTGAGGGTAGCTGGAGTTAATGTCACACAGACTCACTGTCAGCACTTACCCTGCTGGTCAAAAGTTTGAGGACGTATGAGCATGTCTACGTTCTTGGGGTTGCAGGAGCTGGACATATTGGACCCCCCTGGTTGTGATGTTAAAACCTAGAGCATCTCCAAACCATCAGGCAGGTCTTGTGGATGGTTCTCTGTATGCAGTGGTCATTGCTCCAAGGAATGATACCCACTGGGTATCCAGTGCTCACTGCTCATGCTCATGGAGGTCCCACCTCACAACTTACAGGACTA
>NC_132883.1:44545521-44547252 GCF_030463535.1 Salminus brasiliensis | reverse complement strand
TCTATGGAGCCTACCCAGCTTGATGGATTAGTCTCTCAGCCTCTCTCTCTCTCTCTCTCTCTCTCTCTCTCTCTCAGCCTCTCTCTCTCTCTCTCTAGCCCTAAAATCTAATGCATCCACAGGGGGTCGTTGTTGTTTCATTATGAGGACATCAACTCTAGCCATCCACTTACTTCCAGTTATCTTCACTGTACTCTTCATTGCACTCCACCCTGAAGCCACGCGCTGTCTTTCAGCCGCGTTTCACATTTTATTCTCTGCAAATCTGCCCATAAAATGCTCACTCCGAGGTCTGACCTTCTGCTCGTTTCCGTTATATGTTCTGTTTTATGAAGCTCCTGACGTTTGCAACTCTTCCACAGGCGGAGGGCGGGGGGCGCACGGTTTCATTTCCCACCCGTTTTGCGGCAAACCCGCCCCCCACCCCAATCCTAGCGCAGGAGGCGGGGTTTTCACGGAAAACAGGTAGAAAAACAAACATCCTAAAGGCAAGCCTGGTCACGTTCAGGTCCTCCAGAGACTCAAGTGAGTCCCTTCTTCTCTAACAGGCTCTTTGATTCTTTGTCCCCTTCATTAATAACAGTGCTGATCTGCTCAGGTCAGGATCAAGCCGCTCTCTGAGAGAGTTCCCATCCATGTTCGTCCCAAATTCTACTGATATTACGCCTCAATGCTTAGAAGAACTGTACTCGGACCCCCCGACACTTTAGGATGTCCAGTGTAGGCCATGTAGGGTGCACAGGTCCAAATCTACACTGTTGAAAGGCGAAGATCCTTGAGGAACTTCTGGAGGTTCTTCAGTTTGAAACTATTTAAGGTGCTTAAAATATCCTTAAAAAGGAACCAGCTCTTTAAACGAAAGCCTTTGCTAATAGCTAAAGTTTATTTCAGTCAGATACTGTTAAACAGGTAAGATCTGTGAGGAACTTCTGGAGGTTCTTCAGTCTGAAAACTGTGGAGGAATCTTTTAGAAGAAGAAGGTTTCTTGAAAGCACCTTAAGAGGTTCCGCCACAGTTTCCAACTGAAAACCTCCAAAAATTCCTCAAGGATCTTCTCATTTGAACGGGGTAGTTGAATATTCGAATATGGTAGCCTGAAGATCTCTAGGAACCTAATTCAAATAGTTTTTTTAATGAGGAACCAGATTTCTTACCCATCCCAAACGTTCTCGCAGGCACCTCTGTGACCATTGAGGAACATTTGAGTTCTTGGAGGAGCCTGAGGTTCCTGGAGTAACTACTTGATTCTGCATCGCCTTAATTACCAACTGTGATCTCTGAGATCCTTGAGGAACCTTTGGAGATGTGTCCACTTAAAATGTGCCTTAAGGAACTTTGAAGAAGCCTTCTTCTAACAATCCTTTCTTCAAGGTTTCCTAAAGCACCTCAGTCTCATACTGAAGAACCTTCAGATGTTTAAGAACCTCCCCTTCTGACTGAATTCTATTTGAGCTCTTTGCAAAGGCTGTTTAAGAATGGGTTCTCTAAGAACTGAAGATTCGTTAAAGCACCTTAAGAGGTTTCTGCACAGTTTCAAATCAAAGAACCTCCAAAGGTTCCTCAAAGATCTTGTTCGTTTAACAGTGCAGTGTCTGATCTTTTCTGTTGGTCCACTCAGACATAGATGTGGACCTGCATGCCCTACATGGGTCATGCTTGAGGTTCTTCAAGGAACTACTCATTTTTACAGGTGTAGGGACATAGTGACTGACCAGCAGAACAACCAGACCT